>NC_133794.1:9982589-10025973 GCF_003597395.2 Chelonoidis abingdonii
CCTCCTACTCCCCCACCCTGGCTTGCAGGATTTGCTTCACTTCCTGGCCTAACCAGCGTGGCTGTTAAAACCAGCCCCTGCCCCACCCAGAGCAAAGCTGCTTCTCCAGCGCCGGGTGAGGTTTGCGGGTGGCAGGTGCTGTGGAGATGCCCTGTATGGGTCCCACTGGCCACTCTGCCCCATTCCCACTGTAACTCTCTCTTTGACATCTCCCCTCCCCACTAGAATATGCAAAATTGTTTCCCACGAAAGCCATCCTGGACAAGACGACCAACAATTGCAAGTGAGCCCGTGCTCCAGCGGCTCCAGGGCAGGGTCCCTGGAACCCCCCTGCTGCTTTCCCAGTATCTGGGCTCTGGATAAATTCCAGCCAAAGGGTCCCATATACCCAGCCCCTGGCCTCACCAGAGCCAGCGCTCTGAGCGCCAGGTGAGGATCCCTGTATAACCTGCCCCTGCATCCCACCCAGCCGCCGCATCTCTGTGCTGGTAGGGTCCCATATATCAGCCCCTGCGCCTCACCCAGAGCAAGCTGCATCTGAGCGCCACCAGACGGCGAGTGACGGATCCCTGTGTAACCTTGCCTGCGCCCAGCCAGAGCCAGTTGCATCTCTGTGCCGGTGAGGTCCCCCTATACCAGCCCTGCACCCCACCTCAGAGCCAGCTGCATCTCTATTGCAGGTGAGGGGTACCCGGATACCCTCCCCACCAAAAGGCCCCCTCCCTTTCCCCCCCCTCCAGTGCCGAGTGAGGGTCCCTGTTTACCCAGCCCATGCGCCCACCCCAGAGCAAGTCGCATCTCCATTCCAGGCAGGGTCCCGTATACCCCAACCCACCCAAAAGGCCTTCCTCCCAGTTGCGGGTGAGGGGTCCAGGGTGGGGGAAGCAAAAATCCCATAAAGGGCTTTGAGACAAACCGCAAGATCCTAAATATCACACCAGGCTCTAGGCTTGAGGCTTGCTGGTCCCCTCTCGCCCTCCCCCCCTCCAGCCCCCTCTTCTCTCCCATGCTACGGCTTTCGATTTTGACGCCCCCACGGCGGCGCAGAAGGCGTGACGGCCTGAGGCAGCGGGGTGCAGGCCCAGATGGCGAAGGTAAGGGCCCGATGCCGCCTGCCCAGACGGAGATGGGCCACTGGGGGAGAGAGAGAGAGAAGTTGCTGGGTGCAGGACCGCCTCCTTCAAGCACTGAAAGGGTTTAATGGTTCCAGCTGTAGGAGGTCCTTCCCCGAGCCCCCACCACTCTGGGTGTCTTTCCCCCCCTGCCCCGTGTAGGTTTTTTTGACTCGCCTGCAAGCTGGCACTGGCACCGCTTTGCGGGCAGTTTTGAGGCACCGAGCCGACTGAAGATCAAGGCCATGGGCTCTCTCGGCCCAGGAGGGGTGGGGGGGCAGACAGGGCCAATCTCAGGCCAGCGCCGGAGCTGAGGACGATTCTTCCTGGGCCAGTTTGGACTTTCCGTCCTGAACCCTGGGACAGGGGAAGATCTGAAATCTAGGGGGGTTGTCCGGACTGGAGCCTGTCTCCCGGCTGCCCTCTGCTCCCGAACGTCCCGCCTGGGTCCTCCAGCCTAACTGCCGTTGCCCCTCACTCCTGACCTCAGCCCCTGCCAGGCCCTCACTCTACCTGCCAGCCCCACTAGCCCAGCCCTGGCTTCCCCTCCCCCAGCTCTGCGGTGCCCTCACTTCCCGACCTGCAGCCCCTGCCAGCCCAGCCCTGGGCTCCCACCCCCAGCTCTACGTGGCCCCTCACTCCTGACCTGCGCCTGCTAGCCCAGCCCTGGGCTCCCCTCCCCCGCTCTGCTAGGTGCCCCTCACTCCGACCTGCAGCCCCCACCAAGCCAGCCCTGGGCTCCCCTCCCCAGCTCTGCCGGTGCCCCACTCCCCGACCACAGCCCCTGCCAGCCAGCCCTGGTGCTCCCCACCCCAGCTCTACCGGTGCCCCTCCTCCTGACTGCAGCCCCCCCAGCCCAGGCCCTGGGCTTCCCCTCCCCCAGCTCTGCCGGTGCCCCTCACTCCTGACCCGCGCCCCTGCTAGGCCAGCCCTTGGCTCCCACCCGAGCCGCAGTGACCCCTCACTCCCAAACCGCAGCCTGGTGTCCCACCCCCGGGCTCCACCCCAGCTCTTGCCAGTGCCCTCACGGAGCTGCAGCCCATAGGCAGGGGAGTGAGGAGATAATTCCCCACACAGCAGGCCCATTTCAGGGAGGGGAGACCTGGCTCTTTGGGGGGCGAGCTGGCAGGCCACCTTCACTGCCGTGTCTCCATAGCAACAGGAGCGGACCCCACGAACCTGTAATCTCCAACTGCCGCTCAGCGTGGACGAGCAGGTAGCTGCGAGGTGATGCTGAAACCCTTCGGGCAGGTGATCTCCACCGCGTTCTGCGCGACCCCACATGGCACCGCCGCGGGCGTCGGCTTCGCCAGGTCAGAGCCCCCTGCCGGGGCACCCTGGAGGGGGAGGAGTTGGGTGGGGGGTTGTTGGCAAGGGGGGTTGGGGGGAGGGTCGATGGCGCTTGGGTCAGGCCTTCTCTCCCCCAGAATGAGTCACGAAAGTGTGAAGGCCATCATCACCCACTTTTTCATCGGGAATACATCAGACCCCGGGGATCCCAGGGGGGCGACAGGGCCTCGCATGGGGCACCAAGGGGGACCGGCAGGGCTGTTATAATGACTCTCCAGGAGCTGGTACCCTCCCTTCCTTCTGAGTTTAAGTCCTGCCAGGCCAAACTCTGGAACATTGGGAAAGGCAGGGGGCTGTGCGGTCAGGATTGGGGGGCCCCGGCAGAAGCTGGGGGAGCCCATGGGCGGGCTAGCAGGGGCTGTGCGTCGGGAGCAGGGGGGCTGCCTGGTCACGATTGGGGGGCCCCAGAAGAGCGTGGAGGAGCCCAGGCTGGCGCTAGAGGAGGGGTGCAGGTCAGGATTGGGCGGCCTGGCAGAGGGTGGGGGGAGCCCAGGGGTGGTAGAGGGAGGCCATGTGTCGGGAGCAGGGGGCTGCGGGTCGATTAGGGGCCCCAGCAGAGTGTGTGGGAGAGCCAAAGGGCTGGGCTATGGTGGCTATGGGTCGGGATTGGGAGCCACCATCAGAGTGTGTGGGGAGCCAGAGGTGGGCTAGCAGGGGGGCTGCGGAGTCAGGATTGTGCCTGCCTCTGTCCCTAGCGCAGCCCCTCAGATCCGCACTGCTTTGAAGCTTTGGTGACGCGGGCAGAATAAGCGCAGCCGCAGGGGAAATACGTGCAGAACGGGCGGGCCTGGCCGGGACGGCACTCGGTGAGACTGGCTCCCTGGGGGTGGGACATCAGCTCCCTGCCCAGCCTCGGGGCGCCCCAGCCGCTCTCTGGCCCTGGATGGAGATGGCTGCGGTCCCCCTTCTCGGGGGTACAGCTGTGTGCCCCAGGGTTGCCAGGCACCCAGTTTTCAACCTTGAGCGCCTGGCTCGAAAAGGACCCCTGGCAGCTCCGGTCAGCACTGCTGATTTGGGCCGTTAAAAGTTCCAGTCGGAGCGCAGCAGGGCTAAGCAGGCTCCCCTCCTGCCTGGCATGCGCAGCTCCCTGGAGCAAGCCGCGTACGTCCGGCTCCTGGGTGCTAGGGGCAATCAGGGGAAGCTTCTGTGTGCTGTCCCACACTCCAGCGGTGGCTTCCACAGCTCTGACTGGCCGGGAAACTGCGGCCAATGGGAGCTGCAGGGGCGGTCCGTGCGGGTCTATGGGCAGCGCCGCGCCCCTGGCTGCCGTGGCCGTTTTCTGGGAACAGCACGGAGCCAGGGCAGGTGGGAGGTAAGGCCTTGAGGTAAGCCCTGCCCCTGGAGCCCGAATTCCTGGCCCCATGTCAGAACCCCTTCCCACCCCTAACTCATCCTGGCCCATACCCTCCTTCTGTACTCCAAAACCCTTATCCCTAGCCCCACCCAGACCCTTGCCCCCTTCCTCTGCCCCAGCCCAGTGAAAGTGAGTGAGGGTGGGGGAAGAGCAAGCGACGAGGGAGGGGGCTGGAATGAGTGAGGATGGGGGCCTCAGAGAGGGGCGGGGGCCTCAGAGAAGGGCAGGGCAAGGGGTTCGGTTTTATGCAACTAGAAAGTTGGCAACCCTAGTGTGCCCCCAAACCCATGAGCTGGCGGGGGGGGGGTCTCTCTGCCGCTGGGGGGGGACAACTGGATGGGTGTCGGGGGACTGATTTCGCCCCATCTTGTCTAGGGTGTGTGTGAGATGCTGTGCAGGGCAGTGGCTGCCTGGGGTGGGGGTGACAGAGGGGGGTTCCTGCGCCGGGGGAGGGGGGCTGTGCCGAGTAGGCCTGAGCCAGGCGTTGTGTCCCCACAGAGCGCATGACCTTGAACCTACGACCCCACCACGGGCTCTGCGAATGGGTGAGTCCCTGTTTCCCCCAACCCAATTCCTCTGTGTGCGGGGGGTGGCATTTCCTTTCTGTGCAATCCCACAGTGGAGTTTAACCCCTGTGCGCCCGGCACCCTCCTCCCCTCGCAGGTTCTACCGACCCCCTACAGCCTGGCGCCCAATAGGATTGATTTGCTAGACCACGCTTCGCCCTTACCTTTCCCGTCACCCATGTCCTCCTACCAGGTTACCAGCGCGGGAGGGGCATGGCGCCTTGCGGGGGCCTGGCAAGGAGTTCCGACTGAGGGGAAGGAGGCTGAGGGGCCGTGCTCGGGTGCTGGGGTCCGTGTTAGGGTGTTATCCCTGCTGGGGGGCCGTGTCTGGGGCTGGAGGCTGTGTTGGGGTGTGTCCCTGGCTGGAGGCTGTGTCGGGTGGCGGGGGCCATGCTTGGGTGAGATCCCCCAGCTGGGGGCCGTGTCGGGGGCTGGGGCTGTTGTTAGGGTGAGTTCCCCTGGCTGGGGAGCCGTGTCGGAGGCCGGGGAGTCGTGTTGCGGATGAGATCCCCTGGCTGGGGGCCGTGTCGGGGGCCTGGGGGCCGTTCTTAGGGTGAGATTCCCCTGGCTGGGGGAGCCGTGTCGGAGGATGGGGAGCCGTGCTGGGGTGAAGATCCCGGGCTGGGGGGCCGCTGTCGGAGGCTGGGGGGCCGATCATCTGGGGTGAGATCCCCGCTGGGGGCCGTGTCTGGGACTGGGGAGCCGTAGTTAGGGTGTATCCTCTGCTGGGGAGCTGTGTCGGGGGCTGGGGGGCCGTGTGGGTGAGATCCCCGGCATAGGGGGCCAGTGTCGGGGCTGGGCCTGCTGGGTGAGATCCCCCAGCTGGGGGGCCGTTTCGGGGGCATGGGGGCCATTGTCCGGGTGAGATCCCTGGCTGGGGGCCGTGTCGGAGGCTGGGGGGCCATGCTGGGTGCGATTCCCCAGCTGGAAGGCCGTGTCGGGTGTGGGGGGCCGTTAGTTGAGATCCCTGGCTGGGGCCGTTGTCGGAGGCTGGGGGGCCTGCTGGGGTAGATCCCCTGGCTGGGGCTGTCGGTCAGTGGGTGGGGGGCCGTGTTAGCGTTGATCCCCTGCTGGGGGGGGGGGCGGCCGTGTCGGAGGCTGGGGCCGTGCTGGGTGAGACTCCCCCAAGCTGGGGGGCGTGCAGGGGCTGGGGGGGCCGTGTTCGGTGAGATCCCTGGCCTGGGGGGCGTGTCAGGGGCTGGGGGGCGTGTTAGGGTGTGATCCTTGGCTGCGGGAGCCGTGTCGGAGCTGGGGGTCAGTGCTGAGGGTGAGATCCCCTGGCTGGGGTGGCCGTGTCGAGGGCGCCCCGCATCCCGGGGGGCCGTGCTGGGTGAGATCCCCTGTCTGGGGGGCCTGATTTTGTCAGGGCTGGGGGCCGTGCGGGGTGAGATCCCTGGCTGGGGCCGGTCAGGGGGGCTGGGGGGCCATTTATATTGCTGGTGAGATCCCTGGCTGGGGGGCCGTGTCAGAAGGGCTTTTTTGGGGGCGGCCGTGTTAGGGTGAGATCCCCTGGCTGGGGGCCGTGTCGGAGCTGGGGCTGTGCTGGGGTGATTATCCCCTGGCTGGGGGCCGTGTCAGGGGCTGGGGGGCCGTGTTATAGGTGAGATCCCTGGGCTGGGGGGCCGTGTCGGGGGCTGGGGGGGCCGTGTTAGGGTGAGATTCCCCTGGCTGGGGGCGTGTTTAGGCGTGAGATCCCTGGCATGGGGGGCCATGTCGGGTCTGGGGGGCCGTGTTAGGGTGAGATCCCTGGCTGGGGGGCCGTGTCGGGGGCTGGGGGGGCCGTGTTGTTAGGGTGAGATCCCCTGGAATGGGGGGCTGTGTGGGTCTGGGGGGCGTGCGGGTGTTAACCCCTGGTTGGGGGGCTGGTGTCGGGGCTAGGCGGGGCCGTGCTGGGTGAGAATCCCTGGCTGGGGCCGTGTCGTAGGCTGGGGTGGCCGTGTCGGGGCTGGGGGGTCTGTGCTGGGTGTTAACCTGGTGGGGGGCTGGTGTCGGGCGGCTGGGGGCCATCGAGATGTGGCCCTCCCCCGGCCGGTGCCCGGGACCCCGCTGGACACGCTCTTTCCGCCCGGCAGGTTCACAGCCCGTCCTGGATGCACCATCAGTCGTACCTCATGGCAGCCCACGGTTGGGCCCGGCCAGCCCCCTCCCGCCTCCCTCGGGGCGGATCCGTGTTCGGGGCGGGGGGCCGAGGCGAAGCAGCTTCAAATGCATCACTTCCTTGTTTGCAACAGCGGACTTTCATTGCCCAACAGGAATGTACTACTGACTTCGCATCACTTCCTTTCCCTCGCTTGGTCCCGACATCATTCCTGTACAGCCTTCCCACCAGGGAAAGGGGCCTTTTCTGCACCAGGGTCCAGGTGCCCTAGCTCCGCCCATCCCTGTGCTGATTGGCCATCCAGCTCCTGATGACCCAGGCTCCGCCCTGGCCCTGTGCTGCATTGGCATGTACCAGCTTCCTGTGGTCTAGGCTCTGCCTGGCCCTGTGCTGATTGGTCATACCACTCCATGGGCCAGCTCAGCCCATCCCTGTGCTGATTGGCTGTACCAGCATCCGTGGCCCTAGGCTCGCCCTGGCCTGTGCTGATGGCCTTTACCAGCTCCTGTGGCCCCAGTCGCCCTGGCCCTGTGCTGATTGGCTGTTGCCAGGTCCATGGCCAGGCTCCGCCCTGGCCCTGTTGCTTGATTGGCCATGCCATCTCCCGGTGACGCCTGGCTTCCGCCCTGGCCCTGTGCTGACTTGTCATACCAGCTCCTGTGGCCCTAAGCTCCGCCCCCAGCCCTGTTCTGATGCCATTACCAGCTCCTGTGCTCTAGGCTTCACGCCCCTGGCCCTTGTGGCTGATTGGCTGTTTGCCAGTCCCATTGGCCCCAGGCTCCGCCCCGACCCTGTTGTTGATTGGTCATACAGCTCCTGTGGCCCTAAAACTCCGCCCCCGCCCTGTGCCTGATTGGCCATCCAGCTCATGTGGCCTCTAGGCTTCGCCCCTGCCCTTGTGCTGATTGGCCATGCCAGCTTCAGTGGTCCTAGGCTCGCCCCTGCCCTGTGCTGATTTGGCCATACCAGCTCCCTGTGGCTCTAGGCTCCGCCCCTGGCCCTGTGCTGATTGGCATACAGGCTCCAGTTTGGCCCAGGCTCCGCCCCTGGCCCCTGTGCTGATTGGCGGCCATACCAGGTTCTGGGGCCCTAGGCTCGTCTTGGGCATGTTGCTGATTGGCCATACCAGCTCTGGGGCCCTTAAGCTCCGCCCCTGGCCCTTGCTGATTGCCATGCCAGCTCCTGTGGCTCTAGGCTCCGCCCCTTGGCTCCTGTGCTGATGGCCATACCAGCTCCTGTGGCTTTAGGCTCCGCCCCTGGCACTTGTGCTGATTGGCATCCAGCCTCCTGTGGATCTAGGGCTCGCCACTTTGGCCCTGTGCTGATTGGCCATACCAGCTCCAGTGCCCTAAGCTCGCCCCTGGCCCTGTTGCTGATTGGCCGTTGCCAGGGTCCCTCTTCTCCAGCCCCTCCGTCTGCAGGGATCTCCAACCACTCTCCTCTGATGCAGGGACGTGCTGACGCGACCATGGACCACACCATTTCCATTCCAGCCCGCCTCCATGATGGGCCCCCTGCAACGCAGCTGGGCCACCTTCCCTCAGTAGCACTGCACGTTAAGGCCCCCGTCTCCACCCAGGCCCGCCTGACCTCCTCTGGCACCGCGCCCGCTGACCTCTCCTCTCTCCCTTCCCCAGTACATGCCAGCGGCAGCAGCTATGCAAGGCTTACTCCCTCAGTACACGCCCGTGCCTTCTCCAGCTCTTCAGTTGGGTAAGGCCTGTTCCAGGCTGGGGCAGGACCGGAGGGGCAAGCCCCTGCCACCTCTCTAGCTGCGGGGTGGAAGTCCTGTGGTTCGGGTTCTAATCTCCCCTTCACCCCTTGCCTCGCTAACAGCCAAGTCTCTGAAATGCAGCCACCTCTGGGGTGGGCGTGCAGCTGCTGGACAGCTGAGGCAGCAATAAGGAACCGGGATCACTCAGCCCAGCATAAAATTGCAGCCACCTCTGGGGTGGGGTTTATGGCAGCGGAACAGCAACGCAGCGCCTTGTCATGGGAGGTTTAGGACAGGAAGTTGCACCTTGTCTCCATCTGGCATCAGGTCAGCACAGGCATTGGCTGGAAGCGGAAGAGCATCTCCCAGCACCACTTGCTGCTGTGCCCCCTCCTCAGTTCGTACCAAGGCTGGTCAGGATAGGGTGTGGGGGCCAGGCGGGGGAGGGCCAGGCAAGGTTCACCCCACCCCCTTACCTCCTGCCTTCAGGAAAGAACAGCGGCCAGCAGGAGCCAAGTGCTGTCGAGTCTCGTCAGATCTTGCTGCCTTACTTCCTATCAGTTACGCAAGTAACTGCAGGTAGGCTGGGGCAGTGTCGATTGAGAGCCTGTCTCTTCTTGGTGGCGCAGGCCCTATCCGGCCAGTAGTGGAGACTGGCTGGTGAGAATGGGGTACAGGCCTTTTCCCCCGTAGGGAGCACATGGCTCTGATCTGGCCCGGGCGGGGACTGGCTGGCTCGGGGGTGGGGAATGGGGTACAGGGCCTTTCCCCGTAGGAGCACTGCTCTTGATCTTGGCCCGGGGCAGGGCTGGCTGGCTCAGGGATGGGGAATGGGGTTACAGGGCTTTCCCCTGTAGGGCACTGGGCTCTGATCTGGCTCCGGGCAGGGGACTGACTGGCTCAGGGGGTGGGGAATGGTCGGGGCCTTTCCCCTGTAGGGAGCACCGCGCTCTGATTGGCCCCGAGGGCAGGGGATGGCTGGCTAGGGATGGGGATGGGTACGGGGCCTTTCCCTGTAGGGAGCACCGCTTCGATCTGGCTCCAGGGCAGGACGGCTGGCTCAGGGATGGGAATGGGTACGGGCCTTCCCTGTGGAGCACTGGCTCTGATCTGGCCCCAGGGCAGGGGACTGGCTGCTCAGGGATGGGGAATGGCGTACGGACCTTTCCCTGTAGGGGCACCGGCTCTGATCTGGCCCCGGGGCAGGGGAACTGGCTGGCTCAGGGGATGGGGAATGGGTACGGGGCCTTTCCCTGTAGGGACACAGCTCTGATCTGGCTCCAGGGCAGGGGACTGGCTGGTTTTTTTTCAAGGGGGGGGGGATTGGATGGTATAGGGCCTGTCTTTTCGCTCTTGCAAACCTATATCAGTGAACCGTTCTTCCCTCTTCAGCATGGACCAGGCCGTCTCTTGCTCCGAGCACTCGCCCTGAGGAGATCGCCACCTCCTTCTTTGATTTGTTGCTGCATCTAGAAGGTCGATCCGATATTTTTTTTTTCATTCGTTTCTTTCTTTTGCAAGAAAACAGTTTTGTAAAAAAAAAACACAAACAAAAAACAAAAAAAACGGCAATTAGACTCTGCTCACCAAGGACCAAAGCGGGTGATGAGGGGCTTGGTCACAGATCCTCCGCGCGGACGGACAGATGGACTGAGGCCTAATTTTAATATTGAGGAAAAAAATGTGTTTGTTTTATTTTGTGGTTTGTTTTTGAAGAAACCCTTTTTTATTTTGGTGGTCTATTAAGGAGAGGGCTTGCCAGGGGGGGTGGATCTGGCTGCCCGCGGCATTTGGAGGGCTGCCAGATTCAATCTCTGGGACAATTGTCATTTCTTTGTCACGTTAGGATACTTTTTTGTTCCTTCCTTTTTCTTTCGTTTCTTTTTTAGGAAAAATATGCAACATTTGAACCAATTTTTATTTTGACGGGGTTTGGTTTTACTGCTCCGACCGATTCAGCCCATTTTTTCGCCCCCTCCGGACGCTTTCCACGCCCTGAATGCACTGTAGGAGAGCAGATTTTTTCCGGGGGGGAGGGGTTGCTTTACAAGAAAGGAAAAAAAAAACCGCCACAAAAAACACAACCCCCCCCCCCCACACACACACAGTTGATTTTATTGTGTTTTGCCTTTTTTTCTCCTGGGTTTTATAAAAAAGGAAAAAGTCCAAAAAAAAGAAAAAAGAAACACTAAAAAAAAGCAGGATCTAATGAGACAAACCTAGCAGGAATCCGTGACTTTCCAACGGGAGGATGAGGCAGGAGATACGCTGCATCATGCACTGGCTGGCGGGATTTTGGGCAGGGGAAAGGTTGGCCACGAACTCCGTGCCAGGACGCAGCTCCAGGAAACCTCTAGGATCCTTAATCCTCTCCCTGCTTGAGCTTTGCCGGACAGGATTGCTGCTCATGTTGGACTCCAGCTTGGACTGGGGGGGATTTGTGGTCTCTGCTCCGGCCCCTGACCTTTCCTATTAGATGCTAAGTACGTGGACTCGCCTGGGTCAGGACTCTGGACTCGGCCCTGGCCCCCCTTTCAAAAGCCTCGTGCCGCTTTTCTGCGTCACCAGTGACGTCTTGTGCTTCCAGACTCCACTTTGTGTCCACCCGTCCCACGCGCCTACAGCCCGAGGGGACCTGGCACCGCCTTGTCCCTGTCCGCCCTGCGGGATACACAGTGCCTTCACTGCCTGCATTCCAGACCGTGCCAGCAGACCCAACCCTGCCGTCGTGGAGACCTTCCCGCTCCCCCCCCCACTGGGATCCGTGCACGGGGGGGGGAACAGCCGATTGGTGACACACAACCCCCCTGCCACACCCGCTGCTCTTCACCGCGGTAGGAACAGCTGGTCGGCACGGGCCACAGGAGGACGACGGGGCCCCACGCCGCACCCACCTCGGTGGACAAGGTTGCAGGGGGTTGGTTGGATTCTGGCATGGCTGGATTGCCCCCCTTCTTCCCAAGAGGGGGGAGTTGGGTGGTGGCTTTTCGGGGGCGGGGGGGGCAGAGCTGGTGCTGCCCTTGCTGCAGATGGGGAACTCATTTCTATGCACATCCCAGCCCTTCCCAGACCCCCACGCACCCCATAGCAGGAGGCAGGACAAGTGCAATAAACCATAACGCTGCCCCCCACCCCCCAGATCCCTGACTCCCAAATCTCTTTTACCTGGAGACCAAGCTCTTAAAGGTACCAGGCACTTTAGACTTATCCGCACGTTCTCAAAACAATGTCCCCCCGCTTTGTGAAATGCTCTGCTGTGATTCCTTCTCCCCCAGATGGTGCTAAACCCTCCCCCTGCCCCACTGGATAGACAGACCCCCCGGCTGGCACAATCCTGCCCTCCCCCCAATATCTGTTACATTGGGTAGACTGTGAAACAGACAGGCCGGCCCCTTCTTCGAGGGACATACTGGGCCCCCCATCCCTGCTGTTCTCCCCTTCTTCAGAACCCAAACCTCTGCCCTTCACCCCAGTCCTAACCCTCCTGGGCTGGGGGTTGGCCTGCCCTGCCTCTTGGAGAAAATAGCTCTTATGCAGCTGACAATCAGTGATGTTCCTGTTGCATGCGCGAGTGAGTTGTGTAGTAGTGAGAGAAGCAGACGAAGTGGGGGGGTTGGAGGGAGAAGGCAGCTCTGGCCAAGCGGTTTGTAGAGGGGGCAATGGGTGATTTATGGTGTGTGTGTGGGGGGGTGCTGATCTCCCCCCGCCCCCAGTCCATTCTGGGGGGGGGGGGGGGAGTGACACCCGTTAGGTGTTTTCACTTCCATGTTCCAGCTGGGTGAAGAAGTCAGGGCCTGGTAAGTTAAATATTAACCCTACCCCACCCCCAAGCTGAGAGCAATTTAAGCGCCTCTGCATCCTGCCCCAAGCCACTTATCAAGGCTGGGGGGTCTGGGGCCTGGCCAGGAGATCTGACTCTAATGGCTGAGCTTCCCCAGGCCGGGATGCACCCCCTTCCCCCCAGCACCCCATCTCTTGTTCACCCTTGGCTGTCCTTACAGCAGGAAGCTAAGGGGCACTCAGCCCTGGGGGTGGGCAGGGAACAGTGGACGCTACCCCCCCCCCCAGTTGCATGGTTCCAGGGGCAGCCCAGCAGCTGGCCTGGCTCCACCTTTCCTCCCTAGACACTAAGGCACATATGTGCCAACACAGAGGAAAGGAGGCATAAAGCTGCCCCACATAATCTGTGCTGGGCCCATCCGCAGGGGCGGGCAGGCCTCCAAAATGCCCAAATCCGAGGTGTCCGGCGCCTCACTTGCCTATGCGGTGCCTTACCTGCATTGTGGTGCCTGCGCTGGCACCGCTGGCTCGAACCCGGGACCCAGGTGGCTCAGAGCTCCAGGCGCTGGACTCAGCAGCGGCTGGTCTTGTGCTCAGAACCGTGCGGAAATCCTGGCCCGATCCTGGGTGCCGGCGGGGGATGGGGACAGACAGAGCCCCAGGGGAACCCCGAGAAAGCTGCAGACTGCTGCCCCCCTCCCCAATGGCTGCGTTGAAGATTTTGTTCTTTTCATGAATTTTTTTGTAAGTTTCCTTAAAAAAAAAAAAAAAAGTTTCCTGGTCCTTTCCCAGCCCCCTGGCTGGGGCAAGCTGCAGTTTTTGCTGCTCACATGTTCTGGCGTTAAGTTCCACCTTTTGGGGGCGGTAGCAGGGGGGGGGGTTTGGTGTCGCTGGCCGTGATGGCATCTTAGGTTGAAATTGTTTGATCCAGGTTTTTAAAAAATATTGTATGGATTTGTGACATGAATGCACGGGGGGGCGGGGGCGATTTGAGGAAGGTTTGTTTGATTTTTCTGTGGAGTTGCTTTTTGGGGTGCTTTGCTTGTGCACCCCCTGCCGCTGGCTTGCAGACCTGCTGTTTGCTTCTGAGGTTGGGGGAGGGTTGTGTGTCCTGTCCATGGCTGCTGGGGGGGTGGGGGCCCCGGAGTGGCTGGCGCCTCCAGCAGGCACAGGCTGGCGGTGCGGGTGAATCCTATGTCCATTTCAGCTGCATGGGGGGGGATCCCCTCAAATGCCAAGCCCCCCCCTCCAAAAAAACCCACCTCAGCACTTTGTCTGTTTGTAACAACCTTGGGGAGGGGGGAAGCTCATTAGAAATAAGCCAATAGGTTGCCCTGGTAACACCTCCCCCTCCCCTCTCCAGCTAGTTACCTGCCCCAAACACCTCCGCCAGTCCCCCCACCCCAGCCAATAAACCTCCTGCCCCCCTCCCCCCACTGACAGGCCGGTGGGGGGCAGCGCACCAGGTTCAATGTTTTGTCCCATTAACCAAAGATCACTGGGCTCCAAGGCGCTGCCCCACAGCATCAGCCCCCTACACCCCCCCCCCCCGTGACCAGGCCCTTTCGAGGCAGCCCGAGGCGTCCTGTGTCAGGCAAAGCAGCTGGCGCCAGGCCTGGGTCAGGGAAGGGGGGGGGGGGGGGCTGGGACAGTGTAGGAACCCCCAAAAGTGCAGTGAAATGTAAAAGCAACCCCCCTGCCTCGAGCTGGTTCCCTGGCCCCTGGGGGGCCTGCTTGTCCCCACCCCACTCCTCTTGGCTCCATTTGCCCCCTTGCAGGAGGACTTGGGGGGGCTCAAGGCAGAGCCGGGGCCACTGCTGCCCTGTGTTGTATCTAGGAAAGAGGGAGCGGGGGGGGGGGGCTAAGCAGCTGGAGTGTTGGGGTGCATGGGGAGGGGCTAGCCTCTCAGCGCTGGCCCCCACACACGGAATTATGAAAAGTACACCCTCCACCTTCAGCGTTTCCTGGGCTCGGGGCACCAGAATCCAGGCTGTGGGTCTCCCCTGCCACAGGCTGGTTGGGGGGCAGGGGCCCTGCAGGCTGCTAGCCAGCCATGGGCCCAGGCTGGCCCCTGCTGGGGGGCGTCCCACCCTGGGTGTCTGGCGCAGGCGGGGGGGTGCCCAGTTGGCACTGCTGTAATCCCTGGCTCCTGCCCCACTGCTGGTGTTCAGACCCCAAGGGGCCATTCTCGCCCCCCCCCCCCCACTGCCAGTGCAGGGGGGCGTCGGCCTGGGCTGGGGCAGGGAATCCTGCTGGACTTTGAGTCTTGTGCCTTGATCGTTCCCCGCCCGATCCAGCCCCTGCACTTTAGGGGGTGAGCGCATTATCTCCCCATTAACAGCCTGGGCCTGCAGTTGGGTCCTGGTATCCCTAAGAGACTCCCCCCCCCGACCCCTCGCCCACATGCCCTGTGAGTTGTGCCAGTCCCTGAGGCCTGGAGCCCTAGAGCTTAGATTACCCCGCACACCCCTGCCCCCCCCAAGTTTGCACCTGCCCGTCATTGGCCAGCATGACGACCCCCCCCGCCCCTCCCGCCCCCCATGAAGCTCTGGGTGCTCCTGAATCTCACGCTCGTGGTACAATTTGCCACATGCGCCCTGCCCCTAGCTACACAGCTACCTCGCCCCCACGGCGACTCATCTCCGGCACATTGCACCCTGAGGGGCTGCCCGGCCCCTTAGGCTGGAGGTGCAAGCCGTGGCCCATTCCTCACTCTCCACCGGTTCATGGTTTCAACAAACCTCATGTTGCTGCTAATTTACTGGGGTGCCTGTTTGCCAGACAGGGCCCCGCCGGTTGTTAGGATGTTTCAGATAGCGTTTTTGTTCCGTTTGCCTGGGTCAGGGGGGTGAGTTAGGGCTCGAGGCAGTCTGCGGGGGGGGGGGGGGGTGTCACACCCTGGCAGCTAAACCAAAAGAGGGTGCTGGGAAGCTATGGGGGGGAGGTGGGTGGGGGGGGGGTAAAACAGCCTCTGGAATTAAAGGCCAGGCCATGGGCGCTGGCACAACCCCACCTGCCATGGGCCTCGTTCGTGCCTGGGGACGGGAAGCCACAGGCTAGCAGCTGGTGCCTGTTGCCTTGGGACCAGCCCAGCCTGGGGTTTAATCCCAGCAGAGGCGCGTTAGCCGGGGAAGCAGATCCGGGCTTGCCAGGCAGGCTGGGTATGGGCCAGAGTGAGGGAGGGATGCAAAGCCTTGCGGCTGAGCCCATGCCAGCTGCACCCCCCCCCCCCCCCCGGCCCAACTGAAATTGGCAGCTCTGAGCTTTGAGCTGCAGTGGTTGTGAGCCCCAGCACCACCCCTCAAGCTGTGGGCGCCGGCCCCCATCTCAGCCCGCACGCTGCACCTGCGGCCATCCCAGCGCCCAGCTCTGGCCTCAGCAGCGTAGCAGGCACATCACATGTGGCACCCACGGGTGTGGGGTCGCATGCCTGCCCCACAGGGCTGCAGGCTAGCCCCAGCGCTGGCTCGAGCCCCTAACCGCTGGGCAGGGGGGGCTGGGCTGCTGGAGAAACAGGACGCTAAACCAACCACCTTTTTTGCCACCCCCCCTGTGCTGCTCCTTCCCCCCCTGCCATTTCTTGCCCCCCAGGAGGTAGCACCCTTTAATTTATACCAAGGAGCATTTTGTACAGGTTTTTAAGTTTTTGGGTTTTTTGTTTTGTTTTTTTTTTTAAAGAAAAAATCTCGAGGTTTCTAGTTTTGTATTCTTGCCGCTTCTGTGCTCCAGCCGGGCTTGTCCCCCCCATCCCCCGCTGCTGATGGAGCTCCCACTCGGCTCATGTGGACGTGTTTGTTTTTAAATAAAAAGCTGGGAAATAAGTCGGCTCAGTCTCCTCTGTGGTTTGGCGGTTGGCTGGGAAAGTTGGTTAGTGCAGCCGCAGCAATTCTGGCTTCCACCACCAGGGGGCAGGCCCCCCCCGTAACATTAGTCACATGACGCACAACCTGTGGAACTCATTGCCAGGGGACACAGTGAAGGCCAAAAGCAGGATGAGATCAGTTCATAGAGGTCCAGCCCTCGATCTTAGCCACAACTGGCAGGAACACGCCCCCCCACCCCCCGTGCGGCGCTAAACTTCTATCAGGAGCTGGACCTGGAGCACTCACTAACGGCCCTGTTCTGTTCACACCCTCTGAAGTATTGGCCGAACCAGGATACGGTGCTAGCTGGACCCTTGGGCTATTTCTCTGTTCTTAAGCCATGGGGGTGTGGGGTTCAAGCCTGGTTTAGCAGCAAAGAGTTTGTCCAGAGGAGGGAAATACGTCCCAGCACGGGCAAGGAAGCCTCGGACTTGGCACCCAGCCCTGTCTAGTCTGTGTCACCGTCAGCCTGGGCGCCTCTGTTTGCCCAGTGGTTTTGGTTGGGTCTTTTGCCTAGGAAAAAACAAGCCGTTTTTACCCTGGTAGAGCAATTGTCAAACCCTGGGACACCAGAGGCACCCCCAGCCAATGTACAACAGCACCCCTGCTTGGGTGCTGCTCCCAGGGGGGAAGCAGCCGGTAACGGGAGCAGACTGAGGCTAGGCGGAGGGGGGGGGGGGGGGGACAGGGCTCCGTGCACTGCCTGGGCAGCCGCTCTGCACTCCCATTGACCAATCCAGAGAGAAAGTATATCGGGGCGGGAGGGGGGGGGGGGAGGATCTAGGGCCACGCTGCAGCAGTTGCTGTTGTAGAAACTGGTCTGAGACCTGACATGCTCGCCTCACAGCTGGGCCCAGGCGCTCATCTCCTCAGGCTGGGTTAATTCAGGACCATGGGAGAGAATGGAGCTGGCTGGGCAGCAGGAACCAGGCCCTTCTAGCATGGCCCGGGGCCCAGTAGGCTGCAGCTCCGTCCTGCTGTGCCACAGCGGCCAGGCTCCCTCCCTGCGTTCCCAAGCCGAGGGGGCGGCACAGGAGCTCAGCGGATCAGATGGGTTGAGATGCGTCAGAAGCAGCTGCACAGGCATGACTCAGCGCGTGCAGGCAGCCAGCCGCCTCTGCAGCAGCAGCTCCCGCTCCACCAGCCCAGGAGCCAGTTAAAAGGGAGGCAGGCTCCTGGCTGCATGGGCACAGTAACCTTGAGGGGGCAGAGGCCCAAGTTCCACTCCTTGTAGTGGGTGCCCAAATCCCCTAAGCAGCTGAGCTGAGCTTTCTAACCATAACAGCCTCATTTACCCCCCAGCTGTGTTTTACAGTCCCCCGGGTCAGGCTCAGTCGGACCGTCGTGGAAGTGCTCCAAGGCCCACCCCAGGTTACGTGCCCCTTGCACCCCGGGGAACCGTGTCCAGCCTGGGGTTTGCGCGGGTAGCAACGCTGGAGCGAAGAAAACGCCCGAGCCTGTTGCACCAGGACAAGAGCTGGGCAAGGCCTGGCCGCAGTCTGCTGTCCTTCGCCTGCTTCCCGGCACGGCTACTGAACCTTGGGGATGAGATTTTCCAGCAGGGGCTGGGGAGTGGGGATATGGAGCGGCCCGGAAGGGGCTTACCAGGGAATTTTTAAACGCCCTGTAATAAAATGAGGGAGGGGGTGCTTCTACTCCGACCACACCGAGGGAAAAATATACAGGGAGCAGAGGAATTTTTCCCTACAGCCCTTTGACTCTTTGCTCCCAACTCCCTTGGGCACTGCACTTCTGCCTAATCCCCGTTCTTCCTGCCCGACACGCAGCCTGAACTTCAGCCTTGAAAAGCCAGCTGAGCTCTCCCCCTCACCCAGCTGCCCCCCACCAGAAACACCCCTGACGACACCATCTCTATCAAACGTGGGTTTGTTTTTATTCTCGCAACTTGACAAGCACTCTCTACGGCTGTACTTGTGGGAACATCACATGGCAACAAACAGGAGTTAATCTAGAATATTTTTTTTTCCTTTAAACCTTATTAAAAATGAGATTGGTCCTAAAAATATAGAAAGAAATAAATTTAAATTCACAAAAACTGTACATTATCAAAAAGTCACTAAAACACCACATTTGGTTATATAAAAAAGAGCCAGTCCTGTTCCTTTTGCAAGGAACATCAGAATCTCTTTCTTTTATCGTGGCTGGTTCTTCCTGTTTTATCATCAGACAGACGGGGTGGGAGGGGAGGGGGAAGGCCAGTTCTAGACACCCCCCAAAAATGTAATTTACAAAGCCAACTCATTAAGGGTTAAAAAATAAAATATATTCCGCATCTTGACATCTCTCATAGTCAGTCCAGAATGGATTTTTACACTCTGGTGCATCCCCAATAAGGAAGAGTAGATAGGTGGGATTTCAGACACGGCTGGATTAATTTTGAGGGGATGGCAGGGGCTAAGAGGAAAGGTGGGGATTTAAAATTCACGGCGTTTTATCAGGGAAAAAAAACAAAAAACAAAAACCTTTTTAAAACACCACAACACCATTACAGAGACTAAAACTTTTCCATGACAAAAACACAAACCAAAAAGAAAAAAAAAACCTGACAGATCCAAAATATTTAAAAAAAAAAAAGTTTGTTACAGCGCAGTTATTTAGATAAAATATAAATATTTATGCATAATATAAAGTCAGTTCAAATAGGCTTCAAATCCACCTCTTATTTCAAAGCAAAAAAATAAAATAAAAAGTTTTTGAGGTTATTTGATAGAAAAAAGGCTACTTTTTAAAGACGATGGGGGGGGGGGGAATGCATGACAGAGGCTGCTTCCATCTCAGGGCTTCCCACCCCCCCAAGGTAGGTTAGTTGATTTCAGTGCTCGTGGTGAGTGGACGACAGGCTGGGGGAAGGGGGTGTGTGTGTGTGTCCCAGATGTCGCACAGCTGGACTGGACTGTGAAGCGGCTCCGCTGGGGCCTGCCTGCCAGCCGCTCTAAAGCAAGTACCCGTAATATCGTGGTTTGAGGAGCTGGGGGCAGCCAGGAGGTTGATTTCCACACCGTCACTCCACCTCCATGACGCTGTATCCCCAGACACCTTAATACATGGGAAGGGCAAGGAAACACTCCCCCCCCCCCCTGCACTTTCCAGAAAGTCCTGGCGGAGACCAGCAAGGGCTGCAGAGTGAACGAGCAAAGGGTTAATGAGAGGCTGGGGGGGGATATTTCCAAAGACAACGGGCAGTTGGGATTAGCGATAACCCAGCTCAGCGTCCCCTGCCTAGATCAGGCCTGGCCCACCCCCAGCATTCCCCATCACACATTACCCTCAGTACTGGGGAGGTGGGGGACCCAGGATGCAGTAGCTTGTCCGGCGCTGCTGCCAATCTGTGGAGGGATCTGAGTGCCTCCCTCCCCATTTTAAGCTGGGTGCCTAATTGCCCTAGCCAGCTGCTGGGGGGGGAGGGTGGGAAGCAAACCTTTACCTCCAGCTCTTGGCACCCGAGCCGAAGGTGGGGTCACGGAGTGGAGGGAGACTCTCCATTGGGACCAAGTGGCCCGTGGCCTGGGCTCCCTGCGGCCCAGGCACCCAGGCCTTTCCCCTGCCCTGAGTAGGTTGGCATGGAGCAAGGTCGGCCACCCCCCTCCCCCCCCGTGCACCTTTGCCAAAGCGCCCCCTCTCCCAAGAGGTCCCCCAGGCCTGGCGAGTGGCACGGGGGTGGGGAGGCTTGAGTAGATATGGGGCCTCCCACAAGCTGAGGGCAGCAGAGTCATTCAGAGGTTTAAGGGGCAGGGGGGATAGCCAGGGGGCTGGCATGAGTGGCCCGTCCTGGGACAGAGGGGATCAAAACCGCAGCTCTGGCTCCCTGGATCCGTCAACAGGAATCTGGGAGCCAGTAGGGGAGATGCTGACATGCTGGGGCTGAGGTCCTGGAGCTGCCTATGCTCTGCCACCCCTTTGCCCCTGCCCCACCCCCATCCCAGTGTGGGGCAGCTGCTGGCTTGAAGGGACGGGTCCTGCCCTGCTCCCTCTGCCCGTTCTTTACCCCTGCAAGGTGGGATGGGTGCTGCCTGCAAAGAGCACACAGCGGGGTGGGGGAGCTGGGCTGGTCCCCCCCGTGAAGTGCAAACCCAGCAGCTTGGGGCCAGGGGGGGAAGGGTTGAAGGAAGGGGCGGGGTGTCCTCACAGCGAGGGGAGGGGCACACACCCATGGCCCCCCCCCCCCCCCCCTCCCCATGCTAGAGGCGATGCTGAGCCAGCCCCAGACCCCTGTAGCCAGATCCGTGGGGGTGTCCAATCCTCCCTCAAACGTGTGTGTGTGTGTGTGTGTGTGTGTCCCCTACAGCGACGGATCTGACGCGGGGGGGGGGACAACAGGGACACCCCCCCCACTAAAGGGCCTGCAATGGTAGGGCCTGATGTGGGGGAGGGAGTTCGGAGAGAGTTAGGGTTCGGGAGGGATGGGGATCTTGTTGAGGGTAGTATAAAGGTCCCGGAAGGTAAAGGGAGGCGGGGGACAGGCCTGGAAAGGTCCAGGAGGACAAGGGGGGCAGAGAGGCAGGGCTGGAAAGGTCCTAGAAGGTAAGTGCAATGGGGACAGGGGGCATGGAAAGGTCCTGGAAGGCAAGGGCGGAAGGGCAGGCATGGAAAGGTCCCGGAAGGAAAGGATGATGAGGGCCGAGGGGGCATGGAAAGGTCCCAGAAGGTAAGTGCAGTGGGGACAGAGGCGCATGGAAAGGTCCTGGAAGGTAAGTGCAATGGGGATGGGTACGCATGGAAAGGCCCCAGAAGGTAAGGGCGGAAGGGCAGGCATGGAAAGGTCCCGGAAGGAAAGGATGATGAGGGCCGAGGGGGCATGGAAAGGTCCCGGAAGGTAAGTGCAATGGGGATGGGGGCGCATGGAAAGGCCCCAGAAGGTAAGGGCGGAAGGGCAGGCATGGAAAGGTCCCAGAAGGGAAGGATGATGAGGGGCGAGGGGCCATGGAAAGGTCCCGGAAGGGAAGCAGCGAGCCAGGGACGGGGGGAGGGCTGTGTGTGGAAGCAGCGCATCCCAGTGTCGTTGCGAGCGGGTCCGGGTGTGAAGCTCAACGCGAATCTCGAGGAGTCGAGTTCACTTTACTGGCCATTAATGCCTCAGGGACAGCACACAGCAGTGCCATCCTCATACACGGTCACTACGAACTATTGCTATGTTAAATATTCCCAGCCAAGGGGGTGGGGGGCGTCTCTTCGTTTGCCGGGTCAGGTGGTGGTGAAGGAGAAAAGGAACCTGACAAGCGATCGCCTGGTTTCTTTCGTTTTTGGCTTACACAGTCTGTGAGTCCGGGTGGCTGGGGCGGGGAGCAGCCGGGCCGTGGAGACGCCCCGTTACCCCAAGCCCCCTGGTATGTGTGTGTGGGGGGGAGGGGCTTTTCCACACCACGCCGGGACCAGCCTCCGTCGGGAATTCAGCAGGCAGCGAGATCGGCTCCAGAGGAGTCAGTTCTTTTGCAGGGGTGGGAGGGGGTGTCTCTCCCTATCCCAAACCGCACGAGACAGGTCTCAGGTCAGGAGCGCGGAGGGCAGGGGGCACAGTCCCCAACCCCACCACTGGGCTCCCACTTCACGGGTTAGGAGCGTGTTTTCCCTGATAAAATTCCTCCCACCGGCTCTCGAAGAATCTCCGCATGGCGCGCCCGGCCTTGCCCACCTCCGAGTCGTCCTCATTGAAGGTCTGGCAGTTGTCGAACACCAGTGTGGCATCAGCGGCGAATTCCTCGCAGCTCACGTACCTGGGGAAGAGCCGGGGAGACTCAGTCACCCCCGAGTTCTCCCCCTCACCTGGATCACAGCAGCCTCAGAGCAGAGAACAGCTCCCCTGAGCTCTGCTGTCACCCCCTCCCCATTGCCTGAATCCCCCCATACCCATCCTGGCCCTTTCCCTCTATCCTCCTCCCCACCCCAGCAGTTGCTCCCCTGACTCAGCGATGCCCAGGTGGTGTCTAGCCAGCCCTTAAGGAGGAGGAGGAGCCCTCACCAGCCCCACGCAGCCAGATGGGTGCAGGTAGGTTCTTCATCCCTGGGGCCAGGCGGCCAGGGGAAGGGGAAGGATGCTCAGCGCCAGCCTGCGAGGTCCATGCCGCCCTCTGGCTCCTTGCAGAGATGCCCCGCCCCTGCCCCCTGAGCCCCCTGCCCTGACACTCACTCGCCCCGCAGCAGCCGTGTCCGCATGGTGGCGAAGTCCATAGGGTTCTTGATGATTTTCCTGTAGCCAGGCACCAGCCGGGGGTTGACGGGCTCCAGGAAGGGCCAGGCGTCCTCCTGAGACTCCATCTCCATCAGGATGATCCTACAGAATGGGAGGGGCATAGCACAGGGATATGTACCCAGCTGAGGCATGCACATGACCCCCCCTCCCCAGGCCCCACTAGGGGGGGCACACCCCAGGGTACATACTCGCAGAAGGTCAGGTCGCTGCTCTGGCCACGTGGGGACAGTCTCCTCCGCTTGGAGGGGGACAGGCCCTCCCCTGAGTAGCGGGGCACCGACAGAGTGTCACGCCTCCGTGGCAGGACCCGGCGCCCGGGGCTCTCCTCATCCTCCGGGAAGCCCCCCCCGAAGAGACGCCCGCCTTTCCGCTTCTTGCCTCGCCTGGGCGAACTGGGGTCCTCGTAATACTCGCCTCCTGCCTGCAAGGAAAGAGAGACTGGGGGAGTCACCCGCTGGAATCGGTCGCTCCCCACCCCCGAACCGCACAATAGGGAAACTGAGGCACAAGGGGAGACGCTTCTCTGAGGTCACACAGCCACCACCCAGCAGCCCTGGCTCCCAGCAGGGGTGGGGGAGAGAGGCCGTTATCTGGGCTCGGAAAGATCTCGGTGAGGGGGACATCCCAGCTGGGCTTCCACGGGAATGTACCTGGGAGATGCAGACAGAGCAGAACCAGTCCCCGTCCGGCACCTCCGTCATCCTGGGCCGATGGCAGTAGAGGTGGCAGCCGCGGTCGCAGCCATCACACAGCAGCAGGTGTTCATCGTCATCCCCCTTCCGGCACACCAGACACGTCTGGGGGGCAAAGGAGCACCTGAGGTGGGTGGACTGAGAGGGGCCCCCAGCCCTCGACAGGAACTCAGCCCAACCAGGTATTTCTCTCTTACCCTACTAGGTCCATCCAGCCCGGATCCAGCTCTGACCCCCTCCTCACCCCTGCAGTAGGATGGTGGCTACCCCAACAGAGTTCCAGCCCCGACTCTCCCTCCTGCAGCAGGGTGGCACCTCTTCCCTGCACTACCCCTGATCCCTGGAGCCTCCTGACATCCGGGAACCATCGAATGTGCCCCCTCACCACTTTGTTGACCGACTTCTCCCAGGCAATGGATTTCTCCAGCTGGTAGATACACAGAGAGACCTGGGCCGCGCTCCGGCACCGCTCCAGGGTCTGGCGCCACGTCCGCATCCGGGGAGTGATCTCGTAGGAACTGGGGGAGGGGAGAAACACTCAGCCTGGTGCATGGAGGATGCCCTGACAGTGCGCTGGTTGCATGCTGCCACGCCCCATCCAGCCCTGGGGAGGGGGTTACTGTCTGGGTTGTCCAGAGAGGGAAACCGAGGCACAGAAAGAAAGGGATCTGCCTAAATCACATGACCAGGAAGAGAACCCAGGAGTCCTGGCACCCAGCACTTCCCTGCTTTAACCCACTAGACCCCACCGCCATCCCAGAGCCAGGAGTCGAACCTAGGAGTCTTGGCTCCCAGTCTGGGCCCCATACCCGGTCCCAGGGCTGGGAGAACAACCCAGGAGTTTGGGCTCCCAGTCTGTGCTCTGGAGCCCCATCCCAGAAACCCCATTGCCCCCCCGCGCATGCCAACCACTCACAGCTCCGTGCTGCCCAGGTCCAGTGCCTCAGGGCTGCTCAGCACGGCCTTCTCCACCACCACCTCGTGCGGCGGCCACAGCGGCTCCTTCAGGTACCGGCGCTCCATGTTCTGCTCCAGCGCCGCCAGCCGCAGGACGGCCAGGTCCAGGGGGTTGGTGGCCTCCCGGGAGGGGGGCAGCCCCTCCCGCCGGTTCTTGAGGGTGATTTCCTCCAGGGCCCCCACCTTGTGCTCGCAGTACTGCAGGTCGTCCCGCGCCGAGTCGGGGCTCGGACACGTCCAGCCCTGGGGGGAGGGAGAGCCTTAGAGGGGGGCTGGGATCCCGCGGGGGGCAGGCATTCAGCCTGCTCGGATCCCAGCCGGCTTTACCAACTACCCAGCAGCACCTGGGGCTGCCTTGGGGTCATTCATTCAGGTGCCAACCTGCTGAAGTCACGGCCCTGGGGGGAGGGAGCAGGGAAACAGTTTGCTGGGATGATCGGGCAGCCGCCTGCGCCAGGGACTCATCCCCTGTGCCAAATGCACCCTGCAGCAGCAAGGAGGGGTGCATTCTGCAGCACCCACTAGCTCTCCCAAGCTATATCGGGGTGGGGGGTGCGGGCTCCTCACCCGGATCTGCAGATCTGCCATCAGGACCCGCTGCTCCAGCTCTTCCACCCACTGCAGGAGGGCAAGGTCCATCTCGTAGGCCCGCTCCGTCACGGACCACCGGGCCAAAGCTTCCTGAGACACGGGGTGGCCGGTGGCCTGGGGCTGGAAGATGGGATCTGGGCAGGAGAGAGGCAGGGTTAATGGCCCGGCAACCTCACCCACCACCCATGGCCCGGTTCCCCCCTCCCCCACCTGCCGGCTGGCGTGTCCTCACCGGCAGTGGCGCGGGTGCAGACCTCCCGCAGATACTCCTTGTGCTTGCTGAGATGCTTGTGCAGGGCCTTCTCGCGGATCCCCCGCGGGTGCAGCGCTCGGGCCACGGCCTCCAGCTCCTCTGGGTCCTTGAGCCACCACCAGCCGGTCTGCATCTCTGCAAGGCAGACACGGAGCCGGCTGAGCACTGGGGGGCTGCCAGCTCCCAGTCACCCTGCAGGGGAAGGGGACCCCAGCAGGGAACGGGAGACAATCCGACAATCCCCACCGCCCCGCAGCACGGCAGGGAACGGGACCCAGGAGTCCTGACTGGCACCCAAACCCAGCTCTGGGCCCTCAATGAGACAGGGGTGAACGTGGTCTCCTTTCACCCTGTGCTTCACCCGAGGCTGGATCCCCCCCCATAAACGGCAGGGGGGGACGGACGATGTCAAGAGGGAGACCCACCCACTCCCAGGCAAGGAAGGAAGGAAAGTCTGGCTGGGCGGAGAAGGTGGCAGGCTGGGAACTGGGCAGCCCCAGGGGAGAAGAGAAGAGCAGTGCCCGATGGAGGGTGGGGGGTGTCCTCACCTGGGGGCACGGGCTGCGCCATCAGCTGGGTGAGATACTTCTGCTCAATCTGCTTGAAGAACTTGGTGGGGGGCCGGCCCCGGCGCTTGGGCTGCCCCGGTGGCTCCTGGGCCTTCTCGGGTCCTCCCCGGCCCCTCGGGCATGTGCTGGGCACCCTGGGGCTGGCGTGGATGGGCGTGGAAGCAAGGGGGGGAGTCATGGAGCCATTCGCCTGGGAGGAGAGACAGCGCAGGTGAGAGGTGCCGGCTGCACAGCCCTCGCCCCAGCCCTGCTGCCCCCTGGGGAACCAGTCCCTCCAGCCCCCCGGGGGCTCCGGATCTAAGTGACCCACGTCACGGGGCTCCCCTCACTTGCCATGGGCCTCGTCTGTGCTCCTGCCCCCCTTCCTCGGGGGCCAGCCACCACCCCACTCCTCCCCTCGCAGCCCCCTGGATACGAGGAGGTGGGTTCCTCCCCAGACTCAGCCCCACACCCCCCACCCCAGGGAGCTGGAGCCCACAGATCCGCCAGGCTCCAGCTAGTCCCCTGACCCCTCCCCGGGGCCCAGATCCTGCCCAGGGGCAAAGGGAAGGGGACGAGGCGGCTTTCCAGCCCTGCTTAGAGTGACACCTACAGGGGCCAGAGGCGAGGGTCCCTTTGGCAGTGCCAGCTGTGCCCACATGGTCAGCAAGACAGGCGCCTGCCAATAGGGGATCTGCTAGCCCCCCCACCCTCGTGTCCCATTCCCCAAACTTTTCCTTCCCACTCCAGCAGCAGCCCCAGGTGCCCGGCCGGCTCTCACCTGCCTGTCCGTAGCCTTGGGATGGTCCCCGGGGTGAAGGTTGCGAGGTTGGGGGGCGGCTCTAGCAGGGGGCTCCTCTGAGGAGGTAGTGAGGGTGGGAGAGGCATGGCAGGGCGTCCTGGGCAGCAAGTTGAACCAGGGCCCCTGTTTCTCCACTGTCTCTGGAAAGCTCTCCTCCAGGGCGGGCACCTCGGGGACAGGGGGACTGGGGTCCCCATTCCCGGGGCTGCTGTCCGGGGTGAGGACCGAGCTGTTGAGCAGGGACGACTGCGTCTGGCTCAGCCAGGACAGGAAGGCTGACTGGCTCAGGTCGTGCTGACTCTGGCAGGGGGGCATCAAGTCCTCCAGGAGCCCGTTGAGGGGTGGGGGCTTGGGCTTGCCCGGCCAGGCCGGCTCCTCTTTGCTTTTCCGCGGCCGGCCCCGTGCCCGGGAGGCTGTGCACTTCAGCCGGTTGGGGATGGGGAGCTCGACCGGTTCCTTCTTCACAGGGGAGATTTCCGGGGCAGCCTCTTTCTCCTCCTCCTCCTCCTCCTCGTCCTTGGGCCCTTCCTCCGCAGCTGCAGGGTGGGGTCGGGAAGAGATCAGAACCGTGCAAGCCTCTCTGCTATAACAGCCCCCCTCCCCACGAGGCCCCCAACCCAGCTCACCTGCCTCAGAGCCCTCCACGAAGATCCCACCCAGGTGAGGCAGAACCCAGTAGCGCCTGCGGTAGCGGTCCTGGCCCAGCGCTGCGGCCCGCAGCGTCTGCGAAGCATGGAGCAGCTTCTTCCGGAAGAACATCTGCCTCTGGGGGAGGGAAAAGAGGGCAGAGAGGGTGAACGGGGGGGAGCCATCGTCTGCTGGGGGCTATCCCGGGGGATCCAGAGCCAGAAGGCTGCCAGCTCCCCAACCCAAGTGGGGTCAGCCTTACCTTGGCAAGCTTCTCGATCTGTCTCTCCAGCTCGGGGACACTGGATGCAGGTATGCTGGCCTGAGCGGGAGAAGGGACAGTCAGGAGGAGTGAATCCCCACCCCCTTGCCCACCACGTTCTCCTAGCTCTGCATACAGGACCCCTGTGCAGATGGGGGAATACCTCCCCTTTACCCCTTGAACATCAGCATCACTGGTTCACCCTTGTGTTGTTGCCCCTAAGGCACAGCTGGGGAAACTGAGGCACCAGGGAGCGAGACCTGCACGAGTCAGTGGTAGAGCTAGGAAAAGAACCCAGGAGTCCTGTCTCCCCTGCTCTAACCACTAAATGACACTGCCTCTGAAAGACAGAGGTGAATGTCCCCACTCCCCTCGCCCATCGACCTGGCCCTGCCACGTGGCTACCTCCTCATCCTTGCGGGATTTCCGGCCCCGGCTCTCTTCCTCCTCTGCCTCCAAACCACTGTTCTCCTCCGTGATCCGGGAGCTGCGCCGCCTGGGCCCCTCATCCAGGCCTGTGATCTCGGACTCTGGGCGGCCCGTCCTCTTGGCCAGGGCGATTTTCAACCTGCAGAGCCGCATAGAGAACATCCTGAATGCCAGCCGGGGACACCGACTCCCTGCCGCCTCTCAGGTACCCAACCCCCACATGGGCTGGGGACAGGCGCGCAGTTTGGATCCAACAGGCTGAGAACTCAGATGTTGCCGCGGCAGAGTGGCTGCAGCAGCCTCCTTCCAATTCACCAAGACGCCTGGAGCCCCGCTACCCTCCCCCTATAGCCACGCCATAAGTTTCTGTGCCAGAAGTAGGGCTGGGCATTTGACTGGTCTTAAAGAGTCAGTCAATTCATCAGTCAAAAATGGCCAAAATATTTTAGAGCACTGACTTCTTCCAATTATAAACCACAGCACCAGAAAAATGGGAGGCGTTTGTGGCCTCCCGCAGGCTTCACCTGAGATCAGCCATCGTCAGACAGACTCACGACCAATTAACAATTGGCCAATCTAAGCTATTAGCCAATCAGGATGCTTTTGCTATGTTATTAACTGACTGTAGCTGAAAAAAGACTAATACCCGGTCAGTCATTTTGCAGTGAAAATCATCAATAAAAACTACACACTCTTTAAATAGGAATATCTAGACAACGAAACAATGAATTCACACGGCAGTGGCTCTGCTGGGTAATCTGAGCGCTGACTTGGCTCCTGAACAGCTGGGGTCCGAGTATCCCTGGCTCGGACATTGGTGCTTCATTCCAGACGACTAGCTACTCAAGCTCAGAGCGGAAAACACGATGAAATGAAGTTCCAACCGATGACAGATGCCCTGAAATAGGCACTGACCTACCTTTGCGATTGCATCTAGCTGAAATATTTAACTCTGGTCGAACAACAGGCAGGTCAGTTGACATTAGCCGGCAGATCAATTGACCAGAAAAGCCGTCCCCCTCTGCCCCCGCCTCCTCCTCGACCCAGCCTGCCGCCCGAAGCCCTCAGTAGCACCCACCTGCGCAGCTTGCCCTCGATGATCCATTTGTTCCTCCTGTAGTTGGACATGTTCTCCAGAGTCTTGTCGATTTCACTGCAAAGACAGACCACAGTTTAGCAAAGCAGTCCTGGCCGGACCTCGCCCCACCCCGCACCCCCTCAGGAAGGCACAGGAGCAACAACCTCTGCGGTGCCAGGGCCGGATCTCACCTCCAGTCCCAGCCTGTTGGGTCCCTGCCCATCGGGTGCTCGGGAACAGTTCAGAGCATGTACGGCTGGGGTAGGCAGACTACGAGTCCCAGCATGCAACACTCCCACCTGGCTTCCTACTCAGAGCCGGATGGCAGTACTGCATTCTCGGACTTCTTGTCCGCAAGCCCCCTGAGCACTTACCCTAATGCATGATGGGATATGTAGTTTCTCTGATTGCACCATCATTTGACTCAAGGCAGCCCAATGCACGCTGGGATATGTAGTCTCCCTGGCCTGCACAGCTAGGGTGGCCAGATTTTATAAGGACAGTCCTAATTTTTGGGTCTTTTTCTCATATAGGCTGCTATTACCCCCTACACTCTGCCCAGATTTTTCACACTTGCTGTCTGGTCACCTATGCACAGTCCTTACGCAGCCCAATGCCTTCTGGGATACTTAGTCTCCCTGGCTGCATCACCCCATGAGAGGCAACAGCTGGATTTTGTTCCCTGTTCCAGCCAGCGACCCCCAAGGCTGCAGGGCACCAGCGGCCCCGCCCGGCCCCCACTCCTCACTTGATGATGAGGGCGCTGCCGTTGAGCTCGTTGACCAGGAAGGCCAGGATGGCCGCCTTGCGGTCCGGGGGCAGCGCCTGGAAGGGCTTGGTCCGCAGCCCGTGGCACAGGTCGGCGTCGGCCCCGTAGGCCATGAGGAAACAGCGCAGGATCTCGGAGACGGTGTCCCGGTTCAGGCTGATCTCGGACACCTTCTCCCCGAGGATCTTCAGGGACTGGGGGGAGGAGGACAGGAGATAAGCAGTGGAGGAGGGTCCATGCTAAGCGGGAGTCTGGCTGGACAATGCTGCAGGTCATGCAGGAAGTGTGCGGTGGAGCAGGAAATGGAACCTGGCTTTCCCTGGCCCAGGCTGCCCCCCTCCCCGTTGTTCATACTGAGTCCAGGGGGCTCGGCCGCGCCCACGTACCTGGCAGTAGGAAGGGAGGCCGGGGTCATACAGTGCAGCTCGCAGGAGCCGCACCAGTAGGTCCTGCACCTCACCCAGACTGTCGTCCATGCCGAACAGCCCCTCCTGCAAGGTGCAGAGGCTGGGGACGTCCCGGGGCACCTCGAAGCCCAGGACGCGGCCGTAGCTGTGCAGGAACTCCACGATGGTGAGGCAGTCGGAGAAGGCCCCGCTGGGCAGGACCAGGCCGGGGATGCGGGAGAATGGTGGCAGGGGCTAGGGGAAAGAGAAAGAGAGAGCCGCTGGTCAGCAGGGCCTAGTGGGTGGAGCCGGGACCTTACCAGGTTTCAGCATGGTTCCCTTCCACCCCCTGACCCCCAACGCATGGGCATATGACACCAGCCTCACCACCTCGAATGGACCAGCGCAAGAGGCACCAGGATCCAAACCCCATGCAGCAGGCTTGCTCAGCCCTTGCCCCACCCTGACCCACTTGTGGGAGGCCAGGGCAGCTGCAGAGCCAGACAGGCGCTGACCTCAGGGGTGGGAGAGCCCTGATCTCCCCCCCTCCCACCAGGGGGTTCACCCCACCTGATGGTCACCCAGGCACATGTCCTCGGTGGGCTTCTTCATCTCCTCTAAAATCATCTGCTGCCGGCGCCGCTCCTCCAGCCGCCGCTGGGCCAGCAGGTTCTTGTCCACCTTCCGCACAGCCTTGGCCTTCTCCTTGGGCCGCCCCTTCTCCTTGGGCCGTGCCTTCTCCTTGGCCTTCTCCGGCCGCGCCTTCTCCTTCTTTGCCTGGGGGGACAGAGAGCGGCGGGGGGGCGAGTCAGGGACACAGCCCCCCACTTCGTGTCTTCCCCAGTTTCCCCCAAACAGGGCCCTCCACACCCACCTTGGCTTTCTTCTTGGCCTCTTTGGGCTTGGGCACTTTGGCCTCCTGCTTCTGTTTGTTCCTTGCCTGGAAGGGATAAAATTCAGCTCAGGTGTCTGGCGGGGAGAGGACCCCCAGACTGGGAGGGGGAGGAGGAGGAGGAGGAGGAGGAAGGGACACCCTCCCAGCTCCAACTGGGTGCCCCAGGTGGAGGGAGGTTGAGGGAGCCCTGCCCCAGCGCCGCTCGTACCTTTCGCCTCATCTTCTTCTTGATCTTGCTTATCTTCAGCTTGTCTTCGTCGCTGAGCACCTCTGCAAGTCGGGGGGGAGGGGAGGGAGAGAAGGGAAAGAAAAAGTCAAGGGTGGAGCCTGGAACTGCTGCGGGGGGGAACCCCATAAAACTCACTCCCAGGCTGGGCACAGCTGCCCTGGCCCTGGATTCCTGGGCCCCCAGCAGCAGCACAGGCCTCTGTAGGCTCTCGCCCTGCTGGGGGTGGCGTGTGTGTGTGTCACCTGGCAGAAGATTCATGTCTCCTGGTCGCTTAGGATGCAGGCGCCAGGTCCGCACACTGTCCGGAAGCTGGCGCAGTAGAGTCCACAGCAACAAGCGTGTGCCATGATTGGGGGGGAGGGGGCGCAGGGAGCAGATACGGGCCAGGGGTTGGGGCTACACTTTTAGACCCAGCCTGCCCGAGCAGACTCAATCTCCGGTTCCATCAGCGAGGTGCCCAGAGGATGCTATCCCGGGCTGGCAGGGGAGATCATGCCCGTGGCACTGTGGCAGGGTGTCGTGTGGGAAGCTGGGGGTCCCGCTGCAGGAGTCTCACACCCTCCAGCTGGCAGCTTCTTAGCCGGGCTTCTCCCCGGACGGTGCCTTTACCCCCAGGCGTGCAGCAGGTTGAGGGTGGATCTGGATCCAGAGCGGTGCTGAGCAGCCCCGTCCCTGCTCTGAAATCAGCAGGAGTGGCTGGCGCATCGGAGCAGGTGGCATCCCCAGGAGCCGTGCTCCCTTCGGGCACAGGGACCGCCTGGCATGCAGGGTGGGTGGGGGTACCTTGGGCTTCCAGTTTCTTCAGGAGCCTGGCGTCGGTCTTGCTCAGCAAGTCGGCCATCTTGGCCTTCGGGGGCCGGCCCCGGCCCCGCTTCACCTTGGGTGCCTCCTTGGCCTTGGCCTTCTCCTTTTCCACGTTGCGGGGGCGCCCGCGCTTGCCCGTGATGGCCTGGATGCGCGAGGGGATTTCCTCCTGGGTCAGCTTCACCCACTGCAAGCCCTGTGTGGGGGAGGGGACAGCCAGAATGATCCCTGGGGTCTCCACACCAATCCCTGGTCCGACCCCCCCTCCTCAATGCCTGGCCCCCCGGGGAAGTCTCCTTTCACGCCTGTAGTGGGGGCACCAGATGGGCAGGGAGGCCCTGGGGAGCACGGGAGGGGCCCCAGGGAGCACGGAAGGGGCTCCCGACCTGCCAGCTGGCAACGCCACAGGGCCCTGGTGCCTGGGCCCTGCAAACCATGCACCCTCAGGTGCATCCCCAATAAACATGGGTAGTCCCAGCGCTCGCCTCATCCCCCCGCTCCCGAGACACAAGGCAGCTGCAGCCTGCACCCCGGGGAAGGTGCCCACCTCAGGCATGTCTCGCTCCTCGTAGAAGTCTCCAACAGGCATGCGGGGGCTGAAGCTGAAGTGTTCGCGCCGGACGTCTTGCACCATGTTCCGGCTCAGGTACTGGGGAAGAGACAAGGCAAAGGGGGCTGATCAGGGTTCCGCGCTGGGCACAGGGCTCCCCCCCGCCAGGCACGGCCATCGGGACACACCCCTGTGCAGCATAGTGGGCAACACCCCCCCCCCAATTGTACACTGGGCTTCGTCATGGGGGGCAGCCCACAACTGGCAGCTTCCAGGACTGAGAGAGTAAACGGGGATGGGGGTGGGTTGGGGGGCACCGGCTGAGGCACCCAGCAGCGGGGATCTGCCCGCTCCAACCCGCCGTGTCAGTCTCTCAATGGCTGCAGGGGACAGATTCCCCCCAGCCCTCGACGGGGAGAGACGCTTACCTTGATCACCTCCGGGAACTGCTTCATTCTTTTGCCGCAGGGCCCGTAGTACCACGTCTCCCCCTGCCAGCGGTGGCTGCCCTTCTTGATTCGCACTTCCCTCCTCCACCTGCGCGGGAAAGGCCCGTCAGCGACCGGCACCCACCTGGGCAGAGCGCTGGCCGTCCCCGCCCCGGACCACCCCCCCAAGCGCGGGGCGCCACCTACCCATGCTGCAGGGGGAAGCGAACCTCCTCCGCTGTGGCGATCCGTCTGCGGGGGACTTCACCTGCCAAGACAGGGGGACAGTCACTGACCAAGCGCCGGCTGGCCGCTTACAGGCCGGGGTGGGGGCTGGAACAGCTAGGGGGAAGCCGCTTCTCACCTACCCCTTGCTGAGGCACTGAGCGGGGCGGCCGGAGCCTCCACTTCCTCCTCCTCCTCCAGACAAGGGGATTCCGGCTCCAGCGGGGGGCTGCACTCAAGAGACTCCGATTCCTCCTCCCCTGGGTCGCCCCCGTCCTGCAGGTCCAAGCTGCTGTCTGCAACACCAGGGAGGGACAGACACTCATGGGGACTTGGGGCAGGGGATACGCCATCTGCCGGGGTTATTCCCCAGGCTGCCACCCCATGCTGTGTCCGCCCCCCTCCCCCGCCCACACAAGGCAATTCCATCGATTCGTCTCTGCTCCCCACACCCATAGGGCAGGCCCTGGGACCCCCCCTTTCTATGGGTGTGTGTGTGTGTGCGGCAGGATGAAATAAATCCTGTCAAGTCATGTGGTGAGTCTGCAGCTGAACCAGGACGGCAGCCTCTGTGCCACGTCACCTCTGCTCTAACCACTGAGCATTGCCCTCTGCAGAACTGGAGAGGCCAGGCACAGGATTGGGGCATAAGGAGGTTATGGCTCCCAATAGGTTCCCTGCTAAAATCCTGCTGTGGGGGAACCATCCCTTCGCCCCTACTGCTAGGCCCTGAACCTTGCTGCTTTTCACGGTTCCTCTGGGATTTTTCTCCCCTGGCTGTAGCCCTTAGAACAACCCCCCCCACTCAATACCCCCAACCTTCCACAGGCCCATCTCCCTGGGGGTACGCCAGCCATCTGTATCCACCTCTCATCCGGGGCGTGGAAGCGCTGTGCGGCAGGGATTGCCTTTTTTCAGGTACAGACAGCACCCAGCGTTGCTGATAACACACTACATTAGGCAGGATCCCCCCACGTCTTGCTCCCCGGAAGGCAGTTTGAGCCGCTGGGCTCGAGATGTCCCAGTGTCTGCTGGGACACGTAGTCCCCACCAGCTGTGCGCTTTGCAAAGCAGCCCGGGCCGACCCCAGGGCCACTCGTAAGCCGGTTCCACGCCAGAGACACCCCCTACCTTGCAGGACGGCCTCCCCCAGGACAGGCGGTGAGTCGGGGCTGACGAAGAGCGAGGTGGGGGCCTGGCTGTCATCCGGCAGCAGGCTGAAGGAGCTGGAGCTGTTCAGGGAGGGGCTCTCGGAGCACTCGAGGGTTGAGATGTCCGGGGCAGCCTCCAGAGAAGACTTGTCGTTCACCAGCTGGGAGTTGTCCATCTCGTAGAGATCTCCGGTCCCTGGGTCTGCAGGTGGGGATTGGAGTAAGATGCCTTAGACGCATCCTACTGGGGGCGAGCGTTCACCCCACTGTGGTTAGGGCTGCACCCAGGAAGGAGCTGGTATCTCCAGCTGGGGGTGTGTGTGTCTGTTTGGGAAGTTAAACCCACACTGAGTGCACTTCCCATGATTCCAGCACACCAGGGGTTAATGGATTTCGCTGGCTCTAGCCACGCCTCCCCCACCATCCTTTGGGAACTGAAACCCAAGATGGCTGGGTAATAACCATCCCGGAAGCAGTGGGCCTGGGTGACTGTGTAGAAGGAAGCCTGGCCCTTTAAATAAGGAAGCCAGGTCCAGTAACCCCACCCCCATTGGGAGGGATTTTGTGACTCCGCCTACCAGTGGGAGGGATTCCACAGCTGGATGGGTATAAAAGGCACTGTGTCCCCCAGGGCTGATCTGACAGGGTCTGGGCAGAGCTGGGGGAGGAAGTTTGCACTTAGAGACCATGTGAACCTGGAGCTCTGCCCTGGGGGTCTCCGCCCCCCAGCTGACACTGCAGTTGGGGCTGACTGGCTCGGGCCAAAGGGAGGTGGGGAGAGTTTGCCAGGACTAGAAAGGGCCATTTTTCAAGGATCGGGATGGGGGCCAGCAAAGTCAGCGGCTTCAAAGACGCCCTCAACGCCAGACTTCCCAGCGGCCCGAGCCCCAGACCCGCAACGCAAGTGGGGCAACAGGGTGCAGGCAGACAGAGCCTTTGATTGGTTGAGATCCAGCCCATTTCACAAACCTGCTCCCCTCACCCCAGATCGAAGAGGTTCTTTGAATCTCTCACACACCTCGAGTGGTGCTCTCTGGCCCCACAGCTAGCCGGCCCGGGAGCTTCCCCACAGACGGCGCATGGAGCCCCAGGAGATTACTGCCAAGGCATTAGGCGGCCAACCTCCCGGGGCAGGGGATCCACCTCTCAGACCGGCCTCCGGCCTCCCTACCTCTAGCCAGTGACTCAAAGGGCTCCAGGGGGTCTTCACTCAGGAGAGGAGGGTCTGCCAGGGGACCAGCGAGGGCAGAGGCGTCGCCCAGGCAGCTCCCAGCGGTGTCTGGGGACAAGACAGAAGCTTCCTGGCTGAGCAGCTCCACGGCCGGCCCGGAGCTGCTGTAGCTGCATATTTTCAGGTCTAGAAACAACCCGCCCCCCCGCAAAAGAGAGCACGTTAACACAACCCTTCCTCCCCACCCCCGACACAGATATGGGTGCCCCCCCAGCCCCCCAAGGGGTACCCTGCTTCAGGAGCAGAGCTCCAGACAGCAGCCCCGGTTCCCGTCCAGCCAAGCCAGGAAGATGCTGCTTGAGCAGGACGTCAGTTATGGGCAGCTCAGCGGGGCCCCCTACTCTAACACCCTCCCCCCCAGCACAATTACTGTTCCCCACTCCCCCAGACCGGGCTTTCCACACCCCTTTTCTCAACACATCTGGGGCTGGGGGGGGCTCGTGGCAAGTTTGCCAACTCCTTTTTTCCCTCCTTTGGGAGGGGGAGCCCCCTACCTGGCTCACCCCCTTCCCCGGTCATGGACTCGATCCCCAACCCCTGCCCTCTGGGAATTCCCCATGCACGCCGGGGGGTAGGGAGGGGGGCATCTGCGAGTGCAGAACGTGAGTAGGGGGCTGGGGCAGTGCTGCTGGGTGCACCCAGGGGTGCTATGCAGGGGGCCCAACTCAGAGCACTCTCAGGGCAGCTCTACACCACGGCAGGGATTGGAGGGGGAGGCAGAGGAGCTGATTTAGACATGACCTCCGCCCCCTCACAGCTGCACTAGAGGAGCTGATCACCCAGCCCTGGGGGTTCTGGTCCCTTTTACCCTGAACGTGCCAGTCCCATCAGCTCCCACTACCAGCTATCCCAGGCCGGTGCCACTCACCCGGCTGCGTCTCCTCCAGTTCTTTGCTGCCCATCAGAGCGGCGCCAGTCTCCTTGCTGGCAGGCGACATCTCCTTTGCCGCCAAGGACCCCTCCTGGCCGGTGCCTGGCTCGTCCTGCAGGCCCGGAGGTGGTGAGAAAGGCTGGGCGCCGGAGCCCAGCATGGGGGAGGGCTGGGCGGCCGCATAGAAACCGCTGGCACCGTTTGGCACGAGCTCAAAGCTCTGATCCTGGAAGGAGTCATACAGCTCCTGTGAATCAAAGCTCAGCCCCATGGAGTTGGAGGTGCCATTGGCCCAGAACTCCTGCCCTGCCCTGGAGTTAGTGTTGTGCTCCGGGGACACCGGCCGGGCGCCACCGAGGATGCCGTTGAGTGGGTACTGTCCGAGGCCGGAGAACTGGGAGACGCCAGGGGTCTCCTTCAGGCTGCCGGGCTGATACGGTGGGTAGTTCCAGAGATAGTCGTACGGGTGGGGGAGGGCAGATGCATCGGGGGAGTGCCCGGCAGAGGCGAAGGTCCCCGAAGTACTAGCATGAGATACAGTAGATAAGCCATTCCCATTCATGTCGCCATTCAGGCCTGCCGAGGGAAAGGCAGAGCCGCCGGTTAATTGGTCGCGCCGGGGAGAGGGAGGGGATCCCGACTTTCCTCTCTGCGGGGAAGAACCCAGCTGAGGGGGGAAAGCCAGCGGGTGTGGGGCGGGGGTGAAGGGTCTTCCCTGAGACAACTCAACTGGAGGGTGTGGGGCACAGACCCAAGGGCGTGGGACAGCAGCCGGGAACAGGCAGCCACAGAAGGGCTGTCCACATGGAGCACCCCGCCTGACCCAGATGAGGTCCTCCCGTCCAGCTCCCCAGCCCCCTAGAAAGCATGGTACAGAGGGCGCTGAGAAGGTCAGCTGCAGACTGACACACACACCCCCACCCTATGCACGCAGGTCATCGAGCACAAAGCGGGGCCTTGGGGAGATGGGAGGGTTTGTCTGATTTCTCCCCAGCTGCCCAGGTGTCTCCCCTGACCCCCCATGGGCTGCAGCAGGTACTGTGCCCAGAGGCTGGGACCCTCCGTCCCGGGAGAAGCAGGCCTCAGAGACCCGCTGCAGACTGGAATCGCGTGGCCAGCCGCCCGTTGGCATCCGAGCCACGGCCGTGGGAAGTTTGGCAGTTCCGGCTCCAAGTGCGGGGGGCTGCGAGCCAGAGGGGGTGCTGCCCCAGCAAACATCCCCAGGAGATGGAGAATGCGTACGTCCGGGTGAAACCCGCCAAACTGCCCCCGTCTCCGAGCCAGCGCTGGAGTCCCGCGGGGATTAGCTGCCCCTCAGCTGGGCTGCTGGCATGATCAGCTGACCAGCCAAATCCATGCAAAAACTCGTCCTGGCAAGTCATTTCTTTTCTAGGATGAAGCGATCCCTAATAAAGCCCCATCCCCCCTGCTAATCCCCTCCAACTCAGCCAGAATTCCACCCTCCAGGCTCCTCTCCTGCGCCCAGCCCAGTGTCTGCCCCATGGCCCGGCTGCCTTCAAACCAGGTTAACTAGTCTTCTCGAGTGGCTGCCTCCTGGGAGGAGGGTCCCCCGGCCCAGGGCAGCTGGGCGACTGGCTCCCTCCAAGCCCCACCTTCCTGCTCTCAGCTCCTGCACCAGATAATCCAGTCCTGCTTCCGCTGGAGTGAACCCAACGCTGAACCTCACGGTGGCTGGCAACAGATCGGGGACAGGAGAATCTAGACACAGCTTCCTTCTTTCTGCAGCAGGGGGTGCCCTCAGCCCCCTTCCCCCCAACGCCTCGGGACCCCCCCTGCTCTCTCAAGGGAAGCACCACCACTGGGGACATTTCAAACCTCAGGCCAGGAGGATGGCCTGGCCAGATCAGTCCTGTCTCTTCCCTGGGGACTGCCTCAGCCCCTGTGTCTAGGATCCCAGCCTCCAGCGAACCTGCTCACCATGCTGCCAGGACGCTGGACACCAGTGAAAATGATGCAGGGTTTGCGCAGGAAGTGGGATCTAGCGAGTTAGAGCAGCAGACCTGAAACCCAGGACTCCTGGGTTCTTTTCCCATCAGACACTGACTCTGTGCAGCCAGTGGAGGTCCCCGGCTTCCCAGAAAGGGGCGGGTGGTCACTGCAGTTTGTTAAGCACCCCAGGGTGCTAGAGACTAGTGGAGGGTTCTTATTTCTGAATGGTGGGTGGGCCGAGGGGTCCAAGCCCACTCAGAGCTCCCCCCCGCCCATGCACTTACCTTTCCCTTGCGGGGGGAAGTTGATAGGAGACCCGTTAGTGTAGAGGCTGTCCCCTGAGGAAGGGGCGGGCTTCAGTCCTGAGGCAGTGGGGACAGAGGGGAGGCCAGGGAAGTTAAAATGGTTGTTCGTTTCCATTTCTGAGAAGAGACGCGACACCAAAGGGTTAAACGTGCCCCGACCTGGTACCGCTGCCCATGCAGGACAGGAGGTCCTCCCCACACCCCACATACTGGGTACAATGCACCCACCACCAGCTAGACACCAGGCAGGGATCAAGGCCAGGTGGGGGATCCCGTACTCAAGCTCCTTGACTCGAGAGGGGGTTGGATGGAAAACAAGCTGAGCCAGAGAACAGTGCACTGAAAAGCCCTCCCCGAAAGGAGGCCGAACGGGTGCGAAAGCAACCGAATCTCAATCGGTGAAAGGAAAGTGGACGCGGAAACCAGGGTGCGAATTCCCGGCCTGCGTGACGCTGACAGCTTGAGGCTCTGAGAAAAGTTGCCGGGTCCCCACTTCCCATCACCGGGAACATTCAGAGTTAGAAAACTCCCTGCAGCAGCCCTAACAAGCCAGCAGCCCTACAGTAAACAAATCAATGTCGGTGTAAGAAGGCGCTGCGCTGCTGCATTGGGAGCTTCGGAGGGGAAGCGGCTAGCGAGAGATCTCACATGTTCCCGGCCCCGGCTTTGCGTTAAACTCAGCCACTCTGCTTCTAGTCGGGGCTGCGGAGCGTTTTCGGCTGTAGCTGGAGGAATCCCACGGGGCTGCTTCTAGCATCTTCCCACCAGCGGGCCGGCATGTTTCAGTTCAGGATCCTCACCCCCCTCCCCTGCTGGGAGCTGTTTGCCCATTTCACTGGGGAAAAAAGCAGCGTTTCCTGTTGCTGAGATCCAGGCAAAAGAGACCAGCCGGCCGAAATAAGCCAGGGAACATCATCCCAGGGCACGCAGCCCAGCTACCTCGGCGTTCGGCTTTCCGATCGGTCACTCCTGCCTGAGTGGCGCCTCCCAGACACACCCACCCACCACGCCAGCTGCGTGTGGGTCATATCTTTCAGTTGCTGTCTCGCGTACAAAGGGCCAGTGCTAACCACACACCTGGACGGCTGCCCAGCGCCTCCCCGTATAAAGGAATGGGGACAAGGAGTTAATGCAGGACTTCGCCTGCCCCCAGCCTGCCAGGAGGAGGGCAGCCCCTTCCCACCCCACCATTAGCCCTTTACTCACTAGACTCCTTCTCTCTAAGTGGGTGGATTAGCTCCATTTCACAGACAGGGCAGAGAGAGATGGACGTGCTTCCCCAAGGCCAAACAGCTAGTCAGAGTCAAGAAGAGAACCCAGAAGTCCTAATGCCTCTGCCCCCCATCTCTAACCACTGGCCTCCCATCATCTACAACTCCCCGTGGGCGTCTCCAGGGAATTCGTATACCCGACAGCCCGCAGTGCAAACAAAACCTGAAATTCAGCCCGACCGATTCCCCCTGGGACTGCTGCTCCTTTCCTCTTCGATGGCTTTTGGAACAAGCCCTCCAGGGTATCTGCCGTTCAACTCTGATCTCTGCCCGCTCCCAGCTGCAGGAGAAAGCCCCCCCCGCCCCTCCCTGCCCAGGCACCAGCCTTAGCCAACAAGGAAAGAAAACGCGGACCCCTTCCCAGACGTCGGTCGCTTTCTAGCATGTGAACCAGGGTTCCCTGAGAGACCCCATCTGCAGATTGGGCGTGTGCGTAGGAAGAGGCTGGCGACCCTTCAGGGCTCAGGGAAAGGAGGCGCGGACAGGGAAAGGGACTTGTCTGAGGTCATCCTGCAGCAGAGATGGTGGAGACCCCAGCTCAGTTCCCCACATAGGCCACGGTGGATCCCTCTCCGCCTCACTGAGTTACGACGCATGGGTTGAAACACAGCAGGGCTGAGGGACGGCGTGAACCCAGCAGCGGCCGTTCTCGGAGGGCCGCACTGAGGCCACGGCCTTGCAAGGAGCAGCAGGCCAGCCCCCAAGTGTCGAAAGAGAGACCGGTGATTTCATCACTCTCCGTGGCATTCGCTGCAACGCTCCCAGGCCGGAGGAGCCCCGCGGGCTGCTCCCCGTCAGTGCAGGATAATGACAGTGTCTGATTCACCAACTCGGGAAATTTCAGCAGCAGGCAACTCATCTTGCACGTGGGGGCCTCCCGCTCGCTATTGCTTCGGGAGACTCCTCCGCCCCATCCATGCTGCTAACTGGGGAACAGGTCACATTCACTAGCGATCAGCTGAGAAAGTGACCTTCCCCCAGACTCCCTTCAGAGCCACGTCTACCTTTCACAGCCACACCAAGAGTCCCCCCCAGCACGGCGCATCCCAGCCCGGCCCGGCCCGCTCCTACAAGCCACAACAAGAAGAGTTCTCCAGCCAGCACCTACACCGGCAAAGCTGGGCCGGACGCAGTAGCGTGGTTATAAAAACAAACAAAAAAACAACCACACACCTTTCCGGTACACCCCAGCCGCAGGTTTTTTTGGCTGGGAAAACCTGTTTCTGGCCCTTTAAGGGCCAGAGGAGGAGTCGAGAAGCTGGAACCAGACAGGTGGCTGCTGCAGGGTCAGCTCTGAGAGCGTGGGGACAAGCCGGGCTGGTGCCAAGGTGAAGGGAGGTGCTGGGGACGGGAGGGCGAGGTAGCTAACCGGGGGCGGAGGAACCCCCAGCCTTAGGAAAGCAGCCAGGAGGAGGAGGAGCGTGAGTGTGGCTGGCTAAGAGGGAACCAAATAAAAGCAGGGAAGATGGGGAATTAATTACAGCGACGGAGGAGGGAGATTAATAGGAGGCGAACGGTTCGACTAATAGGGTCAGGGTTTGAAAGCAGGAGCCGCAGCTGCGAGAGAACATTGGCTGGAGCAGCGAGCTGGCTGCTTCATTAGCTCCTCCCCAGATGAGGGACACTGGAGGCGAGCGGGCGTCATTCGCCTGATGGGGGTATTGATCGCGGGCCAGTACGGGCACGGGCTGCTTCCAGACGCCTCTCTCTGACCAATCCCATTAGTAACTGATTGTCTGTGGGGGGGCTGGACAGACATCTCCTTGGGCTAGGCTGGCCCACAGCTCAGCACGGACAGGTCTGGGCAGCAGCCGATTCCTCAAACAAACAGCAGCTTCCCCCCACCCCAAAACACCCCCAAATCCTATCCCCATAACCCCAGTCCTCAGCTCCCGCCCGGGAACGAGCCACTCACCCCAACCATCCAGTCACCTCTCCACACCCGAGCAGGGGACAGAATTAGGCCACAGCTTGTCATTGCAGCCGACCGTTTCGCAGGAGAGGTGGTGACAAGAACAAGGAGGATTCTGGACCCTGCCAGAGATCCTGAGCAAATTAGAAACATCACAGCCAGGCCCGGGCGTGGTGGCTAATGGAGGCAATTGTGACCAGCTTGGAGAGCAGGGCAGCGGGATGCTTAGACACCCACGGAGCAGCTTGCTGAACCTTGGAACCAGCCAGAAGCTTTCAAGAGATGGCAGCCAAGACTTTAGCCCTGTATTATTTTAGGCTAAAACCAATGCCCAGTGAAACGCGAGTGGGTGGTTTGTTTTGTTGATTTCATTTCGGGGGGGGGGGGGTAGGTTCTTTGCCTGCAATTTCAGCCGCTCCAACGCAGGTTTTTTGCCAAGCCAACATGGCAACAGACTATTGATACATTTGCGGCAGCGCCAACAACATGCTCCACCTTTCCCCCACCACTTCAGACCTATCTATCCACGAGGGGTTACCCGATGGTGTGATTTTAAACCAGTTTCACTAAACCAGCGTAACCTGAGTGCGCACGTCCTTATATTGGTTCCCATCCGGCTTATACATCCGTTTATAGCTCACATTGGTAACCGGATGGGTGCAAACTGAACCAGCAAAACCAGTTTGAAGCCAATAGATACCCACGTCCATACACAGGAGCTGAACCAGTTTACACAGATTTAATATAAATATATGGAGATATACCTATCTCATAGAACTGGAAGGGACCCCGAAAGGTCATCGAGTCCAGCCCCCTGCCTTCACTAGCAGGACCAAGTACTGATTTGACCCCAGATCCCTAAGTGGTCCCCTCAAGGACTGAACTCACAACCCTGGGTTTAGCAGGCCAATGCTCCAAACACTGAGCTGTCCCTGCCCCCAAATTAAACTGGGGCAACTTGTGCCTAGACAAGCCTGCAAAACTGGTCCCTGCGCAGGAACGATAGATGGTTTCAGGTCCAGTCAACGCAGGGTTTTTGTCCTGGCACAACCATGTCTGGTCGGGGGTGCGTGATTTTTGGGGCGGGGGGCGCCATCCAGTTATATCAGGACAACTCTTAGTATACCCCAGTATAGCTTATTTCCCTTCCTGGCCGTTTACACGGGATAACCGCATCAGTGCTAGGGGAACTGAACATTTCTACTGGGCTAGTTAAAGCAGCACATCTTGTGTGTTCAGACAAGGCCTCCTACCCGGCGGCAGAGGGTGGTTTCAGTGCAGACAGAGGGAAATCGCCTATAAACACAAGCGTGAGAAAGGCCTAGCCAGGGGAACCAAGAGAGAGGAATAAACACGCCCAGCGTCAGTGGCCACCGAGTTAGATTTTTAAGCCCCCTCCGTTTCGGCTTGTCCCCAAGGGCTTTTAACTCACTCGGGGAACGGCAAGCTCTGAAATAGGGTTTTCACATTTGACTTTGACCCTTGAAGGTAATTTTTAACAGGCAGAGAGGGACCCGGGCCGGACAGGTTCCCAAGCTCCAGGAGGTCCAGAAACCGAAACCGAATTGGGTTGAAAAGAAAAAAATAAAATAAAATTAAAAAATAAAAATAAAAATAAGAAGGACATTTCAAAAACAACAAGAGACGCAACAAACACAGCTGCCATTTCCCAGCCACTTCCTGCGGTGGGGGGGGGGAGGGAGGGATGCTGGCACCATGGCTCTGTGGACCCCACAGGGGATCCCCCCAGCCACACAGCGGGGACTCCCCTGGCTATGGTGTGATCTCACCCACATAACTCTCCCACCCCAATAGACATACCCAAGGATTCCCCCCTCCCCTACCCCACACAAGAAATTCCCCCCTCAGCTATCACCCCCCCCAAAAAAAAACCACCAAGAAGGGATCCCGCAACAACCACATCCCAAGCCACGCACAGGGGTGCAACCCCCTTCCCATGCAGAGGGATCCCTAACTGGAAGCCAGGGCTCCTGGGTTCTACCCCTGCACCCCAAAACCCACCGAGCACAGGGAATCCCCCACCTTCAAAAAGGGAATCCCCCACAACCCTGCCCTCCAAACCAGCCACAGGGGGGACCCATAACCCTGCCCTCCAAACCAGC
>NC_133794.1:10027391-10051374 GCF_003597395.2 Chelonoidis abingdonii
CCCCCACCCCGGGTATTGGGGGGGCGGGTCCTAGCACTGCCAGTTCCTTCTCCCCCCGTCTGGGTATTGGGGGGGCGGGTCCTAGCGCCGCCCGGTTCGTCTGCTCCCCCCCATACCCGGGGGGGCGGGTCCTAGCGCCCCCCCCCGGGTATGGGGGGGGCAGGTCCTAGAGCCACCCGGTTCCCCTCCCCTCAATTGGGAGGCCAGGCTGAGTCCCCACCCACTCGTGGATTGGGGGGCCAGGCTGGGTCCTAGCACTGCCTACCCCCACCCCCAGGGATTGAGGGGGCAATAGCTGCCCAGGGGGCTATGCCAATGCTGGGCCCCTCAAGCTCAGTTCCAGACAATGGGGGTGTCCCCAAGGACACAGTGGGGGGACTGCCAGGGCGGACACCAGGGACACAGAGGGGAAGCGGCTAGTGGGGTGAGAGAGTCCTGATGAGGAGAGGGGTAGGGGGCACCATGATAGGACTTCCCAGTGTGATCCAGACTGGGAGACTTTGGGGCAGCCCCCTCCTCCCAAGTTGCAGGGGGTGTTGTCTCCCCTTCCTTAGCTAAAGCTCTAGTCCCCCTCCCACACACACATTCAGGTAGGGGCATCTCCTTAGTTTCGGCTCCCTCCCCAATTCAGTCCCATCTCCAGACACCCCACACCCAGCTCCAACTCGCGGCTCCCTTCCTACCCCTCCTCTAGAGCGCATGGCAGGTCAGAGCCAGCACTCCCCGCCTTACAGAGGGGAGACCGAGGCGCCCAAGGGAGTCACAGCAGGGAACAGAACCCAGGAGCCCTGAATCACAACCCCACCTCAGCTCTAGCCTCCACTTCCTGCCCAGAGCCGGGAACAGAACCCAGGAGTCCTGGCTTCCCCCTACTGTGCTTAACCATTAGATCATGCCACCCATCCTCCTTTGCAGCACTTCATTTCCTCACTCCCCCCTCCCCAAATCCAAGCTCCCCAGACTCCCACATGTACAGCCCCTTTTTCCTACCCCCCATCCCCATCCCACCTCCTCAGTCATTCCACGCTCCACTTTAAAAAGCCACTCCTCATTCCCAAAAAGCCCTCCGTGGATCTGCTGCAGCCAGTCTCCCCCTCCCATAAATCCAGCTCCCCCCTCCCCCCCCGGACACAAAATCAGAGCATGAGAGCCTTCTCCTCTGCAGCTCCTACTGCCAGGAATTGGTTCCCCGGCTCTCCCATCCAGGGAGTTCTCCTTTCACCTCTCTCACTCGTGCACACAGCTCAGGAAAGCATAGAAGATGCCCAAGCACTTACAGCCTCTCCCTGGTGCCTCCTTCATCCCCACTGCCTGGCTCCCAGGAGTGCAAACAATCCCAACCCCAGGCCAGACCCCCACCCCTACATCACAGATGTGTCCCAGGGGCAGATTCAAGAACCAGCCTTGGTGGGCACCAGGTTTCGATCACCTCACTGTGCATTCGAAGCCCCGTCCCTGCATCTAATGTGACCCACAAAGCGGGGGTGTCTGACAAGCTCCTAGCAAGAGAATGTGGATGCTGGACCTTTGGGGAGAAGCCAGTGGCTGCATCTCCTGCCTCTGCTGAGCCGGGTCCAGACGCGTGACTCGAGCTTTCCAGCAGCCGTAGCAGCTGCAGATTGGCGCTGCTGGAGGATGAGGGGCACACACAGGGATCAAAATGGCCACTGGCCGTACCGATCTGGCAGGACACAGGGAGTGGGCAACCGGAGACGGAGAAATCTGACAGCAAAAGCGGGCACAACAAGGTGCGCGCCCCCCCCACGTCAGCTGTTTCCTCCTGGTGCCGAATGCTGACTCAGCCAAACAGCTCGGTATTGTTATCTGCCCTCCTCTAGGCCTCTCGCCCAAAGATCTCAAAGCACTCCACTGAGCCACCAGCTAATCCATTAGCACAGCCCCTCTGGAAGGCAGGCATCACTCCCATTTTACAAGTGGGGAAACTGAGGTACGAGCCGGGGAAACAACTCAACCCCCACCCCACCCCCAACAGCAAGTCAGGGCCAAGAAAATATCCCAGGAGTCCTAGCACACCCACCCCACCCATCCTCCCAGCCTTGCATCCCAAGCTGGTCCTAGCTCTGCTTCCTGTGGCAGACAGTAGGACAAAGACCCGTGAACCTAGGGCCTGCTGGGGGGAGCGGGGAGTGTCTGCAGCCCCACGGGGGATGGTACACACAGCAGGGAAGATGGAACGGGCACACGGGGCACAGTGGGGACGAGACGACTCCTGAATCCACGGGACGTGGACCTGAGCTAAGAACGTCAGACTCATCGCACAGAGTTCAACCCCCCCAATTAGTTACATCCCTGCCCTCCTCAGGAAGGAAACCAGAACACAATCCAGCCCAGGCCTCCGAGCCCCATGGGCATTTGCCAGCCCAGCCCCCTCAGGCGCAGGCTGCAGCCCCCCCCCAGCTCTCGCTAGGAACGCGGCATTCAGCTGCCCTCTGGTGCAGCCCCCCCGAGAGGGGGGTAGCCAGCGCTCTCCCCATCGCCGTGCATAGCCCATCTCCCCCCCAGCCTGCCTCCCTGCAGGGGTGAGGGGCGCACCAGGCAGCCCCATTAGCGAGAGCCACGCTCAGCTCCCATTGGGGCGGCGGGGGGGGGGTTGCTCGTCTCTGATGCCAGAGGCATAAGTAGGTTACAGAGAGAGCTGCAGTAATCCCAAGCAGGGGGAGGGGGGATTTCTGGCATGGGAGGGGAGGTGGATGGAGCAGGCCTCCAGCATGGCTTGATGGGCTGAGCAAATCTGGGAGGGTAGGGGATGTAGGGAAGGTGGGGTGCAGGGCATCCCCCCTCCCCATTCACGTGCAGAGCCCCTGCCAAGCACAGAGATGGGCACATGGTCCCCAAACCACACAGGGCTTCTGCCCCCCCGCCCCAGCACTCGGGGGACCGCTCTCTGAAACAGCCCCCCTATCCGCTCCCAGGGCCACGGGCTGCAGGGGGAAGGAGCAGGGAGGGGTCTCCAGCCTGCAGGGTTGCGGGTGGGGATGCCAGTCAGCTCCCCTTGATTCTGATGCTGGGGCGATCCAGGACGAGTGCCCTGCACAGAGCTTGCCCCAGGACAAGATGACTCCCATCTCCACCTCCTCCCCCAAAAAGGCTTCCAGCCCCTCCCGCCCACATCACTGCTCCCCTGGACCCCTCCCCACCCCACAGCCCCATCTCATCCCCCCTGTTGTAGGAAGCCTCCACCCCTCCAGGCTCTGAACCCAAAGCAATGTGAGGGGGCTGCCTCTGGACCCTGCTGAGCATCCCGTGCCTCCCCTGCCTCTGTGCCACCCAAAGGTGCAGATCCCCCCACCCCCTGGGGCATCCTGGCCATGTCTCCAAGCAAGCACAGGAGGCTGGGGCTGCTGTTCCAAGAATCAGAAGTGGGTGGGAAGAGAAGGGACCCTGCATCTGCCTGGGCTGGCTCTCTGCCCCCCTGGGGGGCTGGCTGGACCCCCCCCCACCGCTAGCCAGCACGGCCCCTCCCTCCCTGCTGCCAGGTTGGTCCATTTCTAAACCCTTTCGCTTTTCTCCTGCTCAATTCCTGCCAGTTCTGAACCTTCCACCCCACCCCAGTGGCCCCCCAAACCCCCTATCCCAGCAGCCCCAACTCCAAGAGCCCCCCAAACTCCTCTGCCCAATGTCCCCCTGACTCCTCCACAGCCACCAAGCCCACAAGCCTAGGAGGCAGCAGATGAAGGCTGGGATGGGGGACCCCCATCACCACCCCAACGCCTCCACCATGGAGGAGATGCCACAAGCTGGCTCCAGCAGCCAAAGTACCGGGGGGGGGGGGCACTTGTGTGTCCCCTCTGCCAAGCAGGGAGAGGGGACAAGGATTGGGGAGGAGGAGGGCAACCCCCCAGTTGCTCTCACCTGGCCTCCTCAAATACACACATGGCCTGCCCCACAGCCCCATAGCCTCAGGAAACAGTTCAGCCCCAGCAGGGGGGCACTGGAGCTGGGGGGCGGGGAGGGGGGAGCAGGGAAGAGCCATCAGATGATCTGGCTACGTGGGCTTCTTTCCTGCATCCCTAGTTACCAGCTGCCCCCACCCTTCCAATAGCCCCCTGGAAGCATCCAGACAGGGCAAGGCACAGGCTGGTGTTCTGGTGGGGGGCACGATGCTAACAAGCCCAAGGAGGGTGGAGGGTGGGGAGAGGCAGTGGGGCTGGCTGCAGATTGGACTGTGGCTGCCAACTCCTCCCCTCTCTCCCATGTCACTCCCCCCCCCCCGCCCCACAATCAGAGACAAAACCAGGAGCCATTGTGGTCTGGGCACCGCTCCAGGCGGCTGCAAGGTGCAGGGGGAACAGATGGCTGAGCTTGGCGAGCGCTTGTGCCAGGCAGTGGGGGGGGCTCCCCCCCACACTTACACAGGATCTCCCCCCCCCCACTGCCTGGAGCCCAGCCTTCACTTCCCCTCCCACCAGCCATCAGCAGGCAGCCGGGAGGCCTTCGCTGGCGCTGCCAGTGAATCATCACCAGGACAAGCACAGACGCCTCCCCAGCAGGAGGGGGGGAAACCTGCCTGTGTCCTGGCAGGCCCTGGGAGAGATGCCCAGGATAGAGGGGGGGGGACAGGGCTCCCCCAGGACCGGCCTGCCCAGGTGACTCTTGGCACCGCCGATAAGAGACAGGGGAGCCAGGCAGCAGCAGCATGAAACGTGACCAGGCCAGGCCGGGCAAGCCCTGCGCGGACCGCGCCGGCCTCAGCACGTTCTCGTTCCCAAGGACGCGGAGCCAGGGGAGAGGACACAGGCCCCTCTGCGCTGTCCCTAGCACGGAGCCACAAAGATGGAGATGCCAGAGGTGTCCCATCAAACAGGGCTGGGCAGCAGCCTGTGGCCCGATGCCACACCAGGAGTCACACGCTGTGCCCGTCCCCCACTCGCCCAGGAACCCCCCCCCCCCTCATTTGCCACAGCTGCACCAAAGCAGCTCATGCTTCCCGGGACAATTTGCACAAGCATTTTCACTGTGTGTGGGGGGGGGATTGATTAATTTATTGCTCACCCCACCCGGAAACTTTGCTTTCCCGTGAAAATATTTCCCCACGGGCAGATTCACCCCCTCACCCCAGCCCCCAGAGCTGCTGTGGGTCAAAACTTTTCTGTGCAAGGCTTTCACTAGGCCAGTGTCTCACGCTCCATCCTGCTGCCACTTGGCTCCAATGCCTCCTCCTCAGTTCTGCCCCTCGCCCCAGCTCCCCCTTAGCCCAAACCCCCTGGGCATCCTGCGCCCGGCCCCAGACTCCCTGCTGCGGAAATCTGACCCCACTGGCACCTCCCGGGAGCAAAGGGCTTTCACTGGTCCCAGGATTATCTCCCCGCTGGGCAGCACATGGCTCTGGGACCCCAACACCAATAGCCCATGCCCCCCGGCGACTCCAGGAAACACTCCCCCCCCCGCAGATTCCCTCTCACCGTGCGGAGGTCGTGGCTAACAAGGTCGCAGCAGCAGAGGGCAAGGGAGGAAGTTTCCAGCATCACTCACCAGTCAATACGAAACAGCTGGAGAGAGGGGATCAGCTGAGACCGTGGTGCCCCCCTACCCTGCACCTGCTGCCCTGCCTGGCACTTCAGCCCCTGCTGCCCCAGGCTAGCCAGCCACTGCGAGGAGCCGCCTGCACAATGCGCCCGGGAACGAGAAGATACTGCCAGGCCTGGGCTTCGCTCCAGCTGCCACTGACCCTCTGCTCTGGCCTCCCCCTGCCATCCAGTGGGACCAGAGTGCTTTGCAAACCCCAGCTCAGGCAACGGGCACCACCCAGCTAGACAGCCGGGCCCAGCAAGAGCCCTACAGCCTCCGGACTGGGCCCTAGCACACACTGACCCATGGTTCCCACTTTAACCCCCTAACCTGGGAACCAAGCAAATGTTCTCCCAGCTGTGCAAGTGGGGAAACTGAGGCAGGGAGACAAAGCAACTCCCAAGGTGGCCGAGTTGGTGGTAGAACCCAGGAGTCCTGACTTCCCGCAACCCTGCTGTAACTACTAGATCCTCTTCCTCCCCCAGAGCCAGGGATAGAACCCAGGAGTCCTAGTTCCCAGCCCCTCCCCCAAAACCTCTATTACCCAGTGACCTCTTGTTCCACATTCATTGCTAGCCTGACTGCAGGAGGCTGGGCAGGACACCCCCCAGTGGGAGAACCCCCAAGAGGAGCATCCCAGATGACGATCACAGAGAGACCCCCAAGTGCAGGCAGCAGCCAGGCCATGACAGGAGGGAGGATCCCCCACACCCGTCCCTGGGGGCTGGGCAAAGCACAGGCCAGGGAACAATCCTGCCCCAGAGCCCGTGGGGCAGGGAGTGGGGGAACAGGCCAGACGGGGCTTTACCAGCTGCATCCTAGGCCCCAGGCCCTGCACCCCCCTCCCAGGGCATCACAAGCCCCAAACTCCCCCAGGCACCTCTTTGCAGCTCCCCCACTCCACCAGCTGCGTCACAAGCTCCACCCCCCACACGCAGACACTTTGCACCTCCCAACACCCCCCCAGCTGTGTTCCAAGCCCCAGATCCTGCGGGGCCCCACTTTGCACCCCCAACCCTCCGGCTGCATCACAAATCCCGCCCCCCTTTGCAGCCCCCCCCGTGTCACAAGCCCCAAATACCCCCCCAACCGCGTCACAAGCCCCAGACCCCACTCTCCACCCCCCCTCAACTGCGTCACAAGCCCCAAACACCTCCACCCCCCGGATAGAGTTGCACAAAGTTTGTCCCAGCATCCAACGCCCCCTTCACCTGGAGAGGGCAGAGCTCCGGGACTCCCCCCCCCGCGCTCCAGGCAGCCGGATCGGGGGATCCCCACCCGGGGGGGGGGCAGGCAGGGCCCATCCGGCTCGTGCTGCCTTTGGGACCCAGGAGGCTGCACGCAGCAGTTGGCTGGAAGGGGGGGGGGTAGGATGGGTTAAGCTGGGGACCCCCCCGATGCACCCCGCGCGCCTTACCTGGGCGGGGGGGTTCCGCGGCTCCTGTGCCGCCTCCGCCGGGCTCTGGCTGGGAGCAGGTGGCTGCAGGAGCCCGGGCGGGCGCTGATGTCACCGGCGGGCGCAGCCTCCTCCCAGCCCGGCCCAGTGCAGGAGGCAGCCGGATGAATTATTTAAAGGTGCAGGAGCCATTTGCAGCCGGAGAGGGGCGAGCCCCAGCCCTGGGGGGGAACAGGGGGGCAGCGCGGCCGCCCCTCCCACTACCAGGCCTGATTTGCAAGAGGGGGCGGCGGCTACAGGCCGTAATGGGGACCCCCTCCAGTGCATGGGATGCCGTGGCGGACGTGCACTGTAATGGCCCCCCCAATGCAGCATGACCCGTGTGCATCGTAATGCCCCCCCCATGCACAGTGACCCACGTGCATCGTAATGGGCCCCCCAATGCACCATGACCCACGTGCATTGTAATGTGCCCCCCCAATGCAACATGACCCATGTGCATCATTATGGGCCCCCCATGACCCATGTGCATTGTAATGGACCCCCCCATGCACCATGACCCGTGTGCATCATAATGGAATCCCATGCACCATGACCCACGTGCATTGTGATGCCCCCCCCCTCCCCAATGCACCATGACCCAGGTGCATCATAATGGGGCCTGGCCCCCCAATGCCTGTTTGCTCACCCTCTGATGCCCAGGGCACTATGCCACATGCCCCCTATCATGACACACGCACACCCCACACACCAGGCACAGGGTAAAAAGTGGGTACTGGGGGAAGCCCCACAGAGCCGCACCTTGCTGGACCCCCCTGAGAATGGATTTAGGGGTTAAAAAAATCCCTTCCCCACCTGGCCTCTAGCCCGTGTTCTTTAGTGTTCTTTAGTCCAGGGTTGGAAGCAGCCACAACCTCTTCCCAGCTCCCCCCGCAGTGCCAAGGGAGCCCACTCCAACCAGGGCTTTCCCCAGCGGGGCTGGGATCGTAGGGTTAGGCCCTCATCCCCTTTCACATCCTACCCAGCTGCAAGCATGGGCAGAACTTTGGGTGAAGCCAGCTCACCCTGCCGCAAACGAATGCCCCAGGAATTCAATAGGAGGCGCTCTGCCCTCAGCATCAGCATCGCCTCAGTCCCCAGCGTGCTGGTAGGCGGCGCTGTGCTCCTGGGGCCGCTGGAGATCCCGAGTGCTCTTGTGCATGAACATCCTGCCCGCACTCCACCAATGGAGGGGTTAATCAGCCAGAGAAGGTGGTCTTCACTTCCTGTCCCAAACGGAGCATGTTGCTGAGAAGCTGCTAAACAGCTGCCACGCCCCAACCAAGAGGCAGCTGCATTTCAGGCCTGGGGGAGCAATCTTTGTATGACCTGCTGCCGGGTTCCATCTCCGAGTGGTGTGACCTCCCCACATATAAACAGCTGCTTCGTCCTGCCCCAGAGGGGGCTGCATTTCAGTGACAGGTGATCTCCAGTCTAGCTAAGTTGCAAAGCATTCTGGGAATCTTCTTCCGAAGCCTGGGCTTGGTCAGGCACCGCAAATGCAGGTGAACGCTCTCCTCTCCCTTCACCACTGCGGTAAATCTCGTGCCTGGGGAAGGGGAGAAAAGTCCCCCACCTCTGGCCTGTTCTGAAGCAGCTGAGTTGCTCGCCGGAGCCCTCCTGCCCCGCTGCATGGGGTACCACTAAGGCTTTACCCCATGGGCAGGGTGGCTAAGTAGCCAGTCTCTGCCCATGGCAGATGGGGAGGTAGAGTTTTTTTTTGCGGGGGTCGGATCTACACATGGTCCTGGGGTGCTGGCAGCTTTATAGCACCTGAAGCTGCTAGGCAAAGGTGGCCCCCAGGCCTGCGAGAGAAATGAAAAGGGCAGGGAAATCTGGGACCGGGCACCCCCCTGGTTGGAGAGGCGTGAGACCCTTGCTGCAAGCCTCATCTGAGTGGGTTCTCTGCTTGCCTCCCTGGCATGCTCAGCCTGACGCTCCCCTGGAGCCCTCTGGATGAAGGGGGTCAGTGTTCCCCACGCAGACCCCAGCACTGGGCTCCTCGGTCAGCACAGCCAGCAGACCCTCGAGAAGCGCTTTTCCCCAGCCCCCTTCCCGTGCTCTCTGTGCCTGGCCTTTGGCTGGCTGATTGCACGGGGTGGGACTGGCGACGACTGGCACCGAGCAGCCGCCCGGGGCTCCCTGGCACATGGGCCAAACCTCTTGGACTCTGAGCTGTGGGGTGAGGCCGCCTCCCTCCCTGCTGTGTGCTTGGCCCAGCCTGGGACCCCGCAACCCTGCCGGAGACTGCAGAGCGCCCCACGGCGCCTGTTCCCCACCTCGGCCCCAATGGGGGAGCCAGGCTGGTGGGATTTTCAGCCCCCCTAATGCTTCTCTCTGCATCGGCATCCCCCCCAGGCACTGCATCCCCAGTCGGGGGAGAGCCCATCTCCATGCTGTACTGACCCCAGGGGAGCGGGGCGGGAAGGGGGGGCACTGGGGAATTTCCCCTTGCAAGGAGCCAGGATTTCCCGGGGCAGGTGGGTCTGGGGCCTTGGTCCTAACTCATTTCCCGCCTCAGCGGGCTAACGGGGCACCTCCCCTTCTCCAACAGATCAGGCCCTTCTCTGACCCCAGACCAGGCCCCTCTCCCAGCCAAGGGCCTGGCCTGGATTCAGTGCCAAGTGGGGCATGAAAATCTGACCCCCCTTCATTCCAGAGGCCTCCCCCTTGTGAGGCTCCCGGCCCCTCTGCTCTCGCTAGGGGGAGCCCTGAGCCCGGCCCAGTCACACAAAAGGCCCAGCTGCTCCGGGGATGGTTATTAAAGCCAAGAGGCAGCTGAGCAAATGGCTCTTTTGTGTTTTCAAAATGGTGCAAGAGACAGGAGGCCTCAGTGGGAGGGGGCTGCTGGGCACCCCCACGATGAGCAGCTCTGGGGGGGAGGGATCTGGAGGGCCCCCACACAGACAGTGGGCTTCATTCAAGCTACCAGACCACGTGTTAACCCCCCATCTAACCCCCCAGAGAGCAGCTCCCCGGGGTCTTGGCTGAATCCCACATCCATTTGCCCCGCCCCGGCCAGCGCTGGCATCTCCCTCCGGGCCCAAGGATGCTCAGCCAGCGGGTGCTGAGCCACAGGTGCTTCTCCCCTGCCAGGCCCTGGCAGCCTCAGCCCCACACCCGACCCTGCAGGGCAGGGCCCATGAGAAGGGAGTCTGGGTCTAGAGCTGAGTGGTCAGTGGGGCCTTTTAAAATCAGCCCCCAATAATACAGAGCCCCCCCTGCCAACACTGACCACCCCATGCCACCCTTAACAAGGCCAGTGCCAGGCTCACTGGAGGCCCCCTGCACGGCTTGGGCCAGGCTCACCTATGGTGCAAAGGGGCCCTGTCTGCTCCTAGCTGCCCCCCACCCTGCTGGGTTATAGATGCTGACAGAAGAGCGGTTTGGAAACACCCTGCCTCCCCCAGCCCGGCGCCACACACCGTCCAGCTCCCTCCAGCCCCTTCCCCTCCACGCTTGTCCAACGGCTCCACTTCCCCGGCAGGTGCCCACAGCTCTGCAGCCTGGCAGGGAGGAAGGGAAAGGAGCTGGGACAGCCAGCAGCGGGATGAGACCCCTACAGAGAGGGCACAGGGTTGGCTTCAGGGGCAGAGCACTTCAGAGCTGCTCCACTGACACATGTCTGGGGGGTCCGTGTGCCCTGAGGCCCCAGCTCAATCTGACAGCTCTTCTCACCAGGCAGGCCGGGGGCTCTGTTGACCACCCCATAATTGTGTGAGGCAGACAGACAGGGTCTTTAGCTCCTGTGGGACCGTTGCGGTCAGTGGCTTAAACACCTGCCACGTTCCAATCAAGAGGCAGCTGCATTTCAGTAGCCTTTGTATTGTGACAGCACCCAGGCGTCCCAGTCAGAGCAAGGCCCCCCTGTCCCAAGTGCTGCACAGAGACCAGAGGCCTGGACTGGCTTGACTCTAGCCTATGCTAGGTTCCTAACCCTAACCCTAGGGCGGGAAGCCCAACCCACAGGAACCCTAAACCAAGCTCTAAATAACCTACCCACAGGAACCCTAACCCCAGCTCCAAATGCCCAACCCACAGGAACCCTTACCCTAATTCCAAGTGTCCTACCCCTAGCAACCCTAACCCCAGGGAGGGAAGCTCAACCCACAGGAACCCTAACCCCAGCTCCAAGTGCCCAACCCATAGGAACCCTAACCCTAGGGCAGGAAGCCCAACCCACAGGAACCCTAACCCCAGGGAGGGAAGCCCTACCCATAGCAACCCTAACCCCAGCTCCAAGTGCCCAACCCATAGCAACCCTAACCCTAGGGCAGGAAGCCCTACCCACAGGAACCCTAAACCAAGCTCCAAATGCCCTACCCACAGGACCCATAACACTAGGGCAAGGTGCTCTACTCACGGGAACCCTAACCCCAGCTCCAAATGCCCTACCCATAGCAACCCTAATTCCAAATGTCCTACCCATAGCAACCCTAACCCCAGAGAGGGAAGTCCTACCCACAGGAACCCTAAACCAAGCTCCAACTGCCCTACCCATAGCAACGCTAACCCTAATTCCAAGTGCCCAACCCATAGCAACCCTAACCCTAGCTCAAAGTACCCTAGCCTTAGGATCCCTAACACTAGGTCAGGAAGCCCTACCCATAGCAACCCTAACCCTAGGGTGGGAAGCTCTACCCACAGGAGCCCTAACCCTAGCTTCAAGTGCCATACCCACAGGAGCCCTAACCCTAGGGCGGGAAGCCCTACCCACAGGAGCCCTAACCCCAGCTCTAAGTGCTCTGACCATAGGGACCCTAACCCTAGGGCAGGAAGCCCTACCCACAGGAACCCTAACCCTAGCTCCAAGTGCCCTACCCACAGGAACCCTAAAACGAGCTCCATTTGCCCTACCCACAGGAACCCTGGCTGAGGGGCAGACGTGGGTTCTACGCCCAGCTCTGTCACTACAGCAGCTGAATCACTTCCCCTGCCCAGCCTTTGTCTCAGCTCCTCAGGGCAGTGAGAGTCTCGGCAGCTGTACAGCACCTGGGGGCCCTGAGCTGTTAGGACCCAGAGATGCGGCCACAGACCCATGGGTTCTGCTGAGGTAAGATGCTGGAGGAAGCAGAGGGGCCAAAGGAAAACACCCCAGTTATATATATATGAACCCAGCTCGTGTGCTCTCTTCCTGCTGCTGTGGGTGGAATCTCTCTTCCCCAGTCCACGAACAGGAGTAGTGAGCAACTAGACAAGGCAACCAGCAGGGAGGTCCATCTCCCCAGCCTCCCCCTCCTCTTGCATGGGGTGCAGCGGGTGTTCATGCTGGGACCCAGACACTCAGGGGTTAATGGCGCCAGCAGCAGCAGCTGCCTGCAGGAACAGCTGAGCAACCCGCTGCTTCTCCCTCCTGGACTCTGCTCTGGCACATCTCCTGCAGCACTTCCCACAAACCTGCTGCTGCGTCATCGCCCAACTGCCAGTGAAGCCATGTTAAGCAGGCACTAGTGCCAGCCTGGAGCTTTCAGGGCAGAGGGCTGGGCATGGAGGCATGGCAGTCCCAGTTGGTGGCATTCAGGAATCTCGCTGTCCTGCGGAGGTGATGAGCATATTGGGAAGCAGACAGGACTGGGTACTGGCCCCTCAGCCAGTGGCCCCCACCTCTTAAGCCAGGCCTGGCCAAGCCCTCTGGTTAAACCAAGAGAAACGGGCTCATCCCAAGAGACCACCTGCCCTTGGGAACAGAACAGCACTGCCCGAGGGGGGAGGCTGGCTCAGCCTGGCCCAGCGTAGCAAGAACTATTTCAGAGCCAACCCGCTTCATTCTCTGCTACCCCAGAAGCATCTGTCAAGCTGCTCTGCTGCAAACATCCGCAGTAAAGAGGCTCTGAAATCTCAGACCCTCTCTCCTTGCCTTCCCCAGTCAGCGGGGGACCAAGTTCAGCCGACCCCTCACCCGCTAATTAACCGTGGGCAGGGGCTGGGCACTATAGCGTCTCCGCTGGGGGGTGACGTCAGCACCAACCAGGGACCAGCCAGGACCGACAGCAGCTCCAGTTTGGAGACGAATGACTCAGCAGTGCTAGACTCCTTGCTGCCGCCAGGCCCAATGCAGCAGCCAGGCTGGGACAAGCTGTGTCACAGGGCGCCGGGAGCTGAGGGGAGGGAAGGAGGCACCCCAGGCCCAATGATCAGCTGGTTTGGAAGCTACTTGCACCATTTATTAGTCCTGTAAGTTACACTGCCACCCCCGGAATCCCCCCCCCCAGAACTCTGCCCCATGCAGATCCTCCCGCAGGCCCCCCACAGTGACAACACCCCTGCTTAATGTTTTACATGGATGTTTTATTGGAAACTTTAAATATTCTCTGCAGACACGACATGACACCCAGCTGGGGCCCTGGGGAGCCGGGCAGGGATGCGGTGGGGGAGAGGCATGACGGAGCCAGTGGCTCATGAGTGCTCCTCGGCCAGCTTGTCTGCCTTCGCCACGGCCTCCTCAATGGGGCCCACCATGTAGAAGGCCTGTTCCGGCAAGTGGTCGTAGGTACCTGTGCACAAGAGGCAGCAGTGAGGAGGGGGACCCAACTACCCTGCACCCCAGGGACTCCCCACAAGGGAGCAGCAAACACCAGGGCTTTTACACAGCTGGGGAAGGTCCCTGCAGTTTCACAGGAATCATCTCACAGAGGGGTTCTTCTCCCCCCCCCCCCCCCCCGAGCCTGATGAAGCTGCAGCTGCAGCCCACCAAGCAAGCCCCTGCCAGGCAGCCCACCAAGACGGCCATGGACCTCAGTGACCTGCTGGCAGCATCAGGAGATGTGGACCCAGCCTCCCAGCTGGCAGCAGAGGGGAGTCTCCATGGGCCACAGCCATCATCCCCCCACTGCCAGGGCTGGGTGAGCTGAAGAGTCAATAAGCCCCACCCCCAGCACCTCACCTGCCAGGATCTCCTGGAAGCCCTTGATAGTTTCCTTCAGAGGGACCAGCTTGCCCAAGTGGCCAGTGAAGACCTCGGCCACCTGGAACGGCTGGGACAGGAAGCGCTGGATCTTGCGGGCGCGAGCTACTGTCAGCTTGTCCTCCTCTGACAGCTCATCCATCCCCAGGATGGCGATGATGTCCTGGAGGGATTTGTAGTCCTAGAGAGACACAAGCGCTGCAGGCCATTGACAGGCTGGCAGAGCTGCCCGCTCCTCAGCAGCTAACTGGGGCTCCCTTCGATGTGCAGACCCCACAGCCTGTATCCTAGAGCATCCCCTGACAGTCCAGCCCAGGGGCACTGAACAGGGGACCCTGAGGTCCCTTCCAACCCTTTGCAGAGTACCCAAGCGCCCTCCAGTCCATGCTCTTCCCTGCTGTACCGAGCCCAGAGGGGATAAGGGACCTGGTCCAGCTAACAGCAGGGACCCTCCCACGGCAGTCATGTCCTAACCACTGGGCCTTCGTCGCTCTCACACCTGACCCCATGCAGCCCTCACCTGTAGGATCTTCTGCACCCCCCGGGCCACATCGTAGTGCTCCTGCCCCACGATGTTGGGGTCCATGATGCGGGAGGTGGAGTCCAGAGGATCGACAGCAGGGTAGATGCCCAGCTCAGCAATGGCGCGCGACAACACAGTCGTGGCGTCCAAATGGGCAAATGTGGTGGCAGGGGCAGGGTCAGTCAAGTCATCAGCTGGCACGTAGATCGCCTAGGCAACAAGGGAGATGCCGATGTCATGGTACAGCCAGCACAATGGGAAACCTCTCAGTGAGCCAGGAGAGGCCTGTGTGGCTGAGCGGGCACTGACTGGCCACTCCCCAGAACACGGGCAGCAGTTACCTGCACGGAGGTGATGGAGCCCTTGCGGGTGGTGGTGATCCTCTCCTGCATGGTGCCCATGTCAGTCGCCAGGGTGGGCTGGTACCCCACGGCCGAGGGGATTCTGCCAAGCAGGGCAGAGACCTGAAAGGGAGCAGGGTCGGGTCAGGCGGAGGCCACAGACACTGGTGGCTTTGCCCAAACGGGAGCCTGTCACGTGGATTGGACGAGGCGGGGCAGTTCCATGGTAAGCCCAAGAAGGCCCATCTGGAGCTACAGGAAGAGTTCCTTCCCTCCCCCGCCCCCCCCAGCCTTTTTGCTGGTGGCCAGTGTTCCCCAGCTCACCCCACTGGCCAGGTGATCATGGCTCCCTGGTGCCGGCCTGCCACTGTACCTCAGAGCCAGCCTGCGTGAACCGGAAGATGTTGTCTATGAAGAGCAGCACGTCCTGGCCCTCCTGGTCCCTGAAGTACTCTGCCACCGTCAGCCCTGTCAGCGCAACTCTTGCACGGGCGCCTGGGGGCTCGTTCATCTGCCCGTAAACCAGGGCGACCTGCAGCACAAGGAAAGCCAATGTGTTACCGGGACAGCTCACCAGGCCCCACCCATTAATCTCCATGGGGCTGTTCCAGGAGCACCAGCCCTAGCTGTGCCCCCAAGGACGACGCATTTCCCCAGTGGGGCTGAGCCAGAGGCTCTTTGCTTGGCCAGCCACACAGCACTGCTCAGGGTACACTGCACAGACCCCAGGGTTCGGCTTTCGCTCCTGGGCCGATACAGCAGACCAGCTTGACCCCCAGGGATCTTAACCAGGGGCGCCCCCTCACCTTGGAGGTTGTGTCCTTCAGGTTGATGACCCCCGACTCGATCATTTCATGGTACAAGTCATTCCCTTCGCGGGTTCGCTCCCCGACACCAGCGAACACCGAGTAGCCACCGTGGGCTTTTGCCACATTGTTGATCAGCTCCATGATCAGCACGGTCTTGCCCACACCAGCGCCCCCGAACAGACCTGGGCGAGGGGGGAGCAGGTGCAATTGGTTAGCTCAATAGCACCCCAACAAGCAGCTGTTGTGCCATGAGGCTCTCCCTGCCCCCACCCCCCTTTCCTTCTCAGAGCATCAATAGTGGCTTCAGCAAACTCAGAAGAACGAAAGTCATCAGGTTACTCATCAGCGAAGGAAACAGGGCGCGTTAGCAAGGGCAGGAACGGGCACTATTTCTGAACCCACCAAGCTCCTCTTACTCAGCCCCCACAGTAACAAAGGCTCAGGGTGGCTTCCTAAGCTCTAAAAGGGAGTCCAGCTCCATGAACCATGTGCTGACCCTGCCCTCCCTCCCCCACATGCCCCCTTTGATCTGCAACATACCGATTTTGCCACCCTTGGCATACGGTGCCAGCAGGTCCACCACCTTGATGCCAGTGACCAGGATCTCTTGCTCTACGCTCATCTCAACAAACTCCGGGGCTTCAGCGTGGATAGCAGAAAACCTGCAAGACAGGGGCCCAGGGAAGCATGTCAGCTTGCAGAAGGTGGATGGCATTCAAGGCCTGCTAGGGCGCACCGTGCCGCGGGCAGACGACCGCAGCTGGGGGAAACAACAGGCTGTCAGGGGCTCTCTTTTTGAGGACAGCTTTTAGCAAAGGTTCAGTGCCGCCTCACTGCTTCTCTGCATTTGTAGCGCACCTAGGCAACGGGGACCCACGCTGGCTGGATTCAAGGCACCGTTGAAATCGACGGGTAAAAGTTACTGAGCTGGGAGAAGACACCTGATGTTCAGTTTAGCTCCTGCCATACAAGTCCCAGTAGCGTCAAAGAGATGCCACTGCAAACTCACAGCCATTTAAGGCGGCCCAGAGGGTCTGCAACAATACCCTCCATCCCCCCACTCTCTCATGCAGTCCCAAGGGACCTGCAGCCCAGCTGCTTTCAGTTCAGATTTGCAGGGCCTTGCTCCTTCTCCCCCGCCCTGCAAGACTGGAGAGTTTGCACTTACTGTTTGGTCGTTATGGGGCCTCTCTCGTCGATGGGCTCCCCAATCACATTCATGATTCTACCAAGGGTCTCGGGGCCTACAGGGATTCTGATTGGGCCCCCGGAGTCCAGGACTTTCTGTCCTCTCACCAAGCCTTCAGTACCATCCATGGCAATGGTACGAACCGTGTTCTCACCTGCCAGGGAAAGGAGCATTACATGGATGCTACATAAAGGCTATCACAGGTAACAAGACAGTTGCTGCAAAACCTGTCCTGACTGACCACAGCGGTGCCTCATTGGGGGTGGGGGGGGGGGGGGGGTATCTCCTAACTTAGCAGGGAGGACAGTTCCAGGGACACATAGTGGTTAGGGTACTAACCTCGGAGAGCTACATTCAGCTCCCAGCTCTGACACACGTGTGTCACCTTGGGAAAGTCGCTTCGCCTCTGGTACTGGAGGCTGCAGAAGTACCCAAGGTGGAAGGGACATCAAAGCAGGTGACATGCACAGGAGTCCCTGGGAACAGCTTTCACTGCACCCCTCGCTGTAGCTTCTTCCTAGACAGAGCCAGGCCAGCAGCCATTTTAAGCCTGCTCCTTCTCAGATCACAGTTGTGGCTTCAGCACGCTCAGAAGAACGAAAGTCATCATGCTAGATCATCAGCGAAGGAGGGAGGCTTCATCCCTGTGCCAGTTACAGACCCGGAGGGGGTGTCACTTACCCAGATGCTGAGCCACTTCCAGCACCAGCCTGGTGTCCCTGCCCTGCACCTCAAGGGCGTTCAGGATCGGGGGCAGCCCCTCGTCGAACTGGACGTCCACCACAGCGCCGATGACAGCCACGATGCGGCCCGTGGTAACCCCGGCCTTGGCGGCGGGGGCCGTCTGCGCTGCATAGTCCCGTCCTGGGAAAGGGCAGAGGAGGCGAGAGTCAAGGTCAGACACTGGGGCAGGGGACAGGCTGCAATGCTGCTTCGGGGGAAACAAGCGGCTTGTCAGAGGGAACTGGGCCCCATGAGAGGAAAGATCCCTGCAGCCTACCAGGGCCCTCTGCTCCCAGCCCAAGTCTCCCAGCCCCAAGTTTGGCCTCCCTGAGCCGGGGGAGGCCAGTCTCCCTCCAGGCCGTCCCTGTCCTGGGTCAGTCCCAGCCCAACACCAGTGCTACAGCCCCCTCCCCTGGATACCCCCCCCACCCGCTTCGGGCCGGCTCCAGCCCAGCTGCCTCCCCACAAGCGTTCCTCGCGGGTGCCCAGATACCCTGGGGTTCCCCCCCCCGCGGCCCGGTTCCGGCCCATTCCCAGCTCCCTTCACCCCAGGGCCTCCCCCCTCGGCTCACTCCCCCCCCCGCGGCCCGGTTCCGGCCCAACGCTCCCCCCAGCCTAGGTCTCCTCCTGCGCCCCCCGGGACCCGGCTGCATCCGCCTCACTCCGTCCGGACCCCCCCGACTGCGGCCCAACCGCGGCTCGGTTCCGACCCCCCAGCTCCATCCTCCGGCCCAGGTCCAGCCCAACCCCCCACCGCCCGGCTCCACCGGCCCCCTTCCCTTAGACCTGCCCTGCCCACACCTCTCTGCCCTCTCCCCTGAGACTCACCCTACGCACACCTCTCTGAGCCCTCCCCTGAGACCTGCCCTGCCCACATCTCTCTGCCCCCTCCCCTGAGACTCACCCTACCCATCGCCCACACTTCTCTGCCCCCTCCCCTGAGACCCACCCTGCCCGCGGCGGGGCTCAGTCTGCGCCGCCATGTTGGGGCTCGTGGGTCGCTGCTCAGCGCCGCCGCCGCCTCCCCCTGCTGCGGCGCGGGGCGCTGGCCCGGCCGGGGCCTCGGGGCCGCTGCGCCACCTGCTGCTTGGCGCGGCGCGGCCGCCGGGGGCCCGTGAGTGCGGGGGGGGCGGGCCGGGCCGGGGGCCCGTGAGTGCGGGGGGGTCACCTTGGGGCTGGGCCGGGGGCCGTGAGTGCGGGGGGGCCGGGCTGGGGGGGCCGTGAGTGCGGGGGGGCGGGGTCACCTTGGGCGGGCCGGGGGGCCCGTGAGTGCGGGGGTGGGCCGTGAGGCGGGGGGGCCGGGCCGGGGGGGCCGTGAGTGCGGGGGGGGTCCTTGGGGCCGGCCGGTGGAGCGGGCGGTGGGGGTTGGCTGGACCTGGGCCGGAGGATGGAGCTGGGGGGTCGGAACGGCCGCGGTTGGGCCGCAGTCGGGGGGTCCGGACGGAGTGAGGCGGATGCAGCCGGGTCCCGGGGGCGCAGGAGGAGACCTAGGCTGGGGGGAGCGTTGGGCCGGAACCGGGCCGCGGGGGGGGGAGTGAGCCGAGGGGGAGGCCCTGGGGTGAAGGGAGCTGGGAATGGGCCGGAACGGGCCGCGGGGGGAACCCCAGGTATTCTGGCACCGCGAGAACGCTTGTGGGGAGGCAGCTGGGCTGGAAGCGGCCGAAGCGGGTGGGGGGGTATCCAGGGAGGGGCTGTAGCACTGGTGTTGGGCTGGGACTGACCCAGGACAGGGACGGCCTGGAGGAGACTGGCCTCCCCCGGCCAGGAAGGCAAACTTGGGGCTGGGAGATTGGGCTGGGAGAGGGGGCCCTGGTAGGCTGCAGGGATCTTTCCTCTCATGGGGCCAGTTCCCTGGACAACCGCTTGTTTCCCCGAAGCAGCATTGCAGCCTGTCCCCTGCCCCAGTGTCTGACCTTGACTCTCGCCTCCTCTGCCCTTTCCCAGGACGGGACTATGCAGCGCAGACGGCCCCGCCGCCAAGGCCGGGGTTACACGGGCTCGTCTGTGGCTGTCATGGCGCTGTGTGTGGACGTCCAGTTTCGACGAGGGGCTGCCCCCGATCCTGACGCCTTGAGGTGCAGGGCAGGGACACCGGCTGGTGCTGGAAGTGGCTCAGCATCTGGGTAAGTTGACACCCCCTCCGGGTCTGTAACTGCACAGGGATGAAGCTCCCTCCTTCGCTGATGATCTAGCATGATGACTTTCTTTTTCTGAGCGTGCTGAAGCCACAACTGTGATCTGAGAAGGAAGCAGGCTTAAAATGGTGCTGGCCTGGCTCTGTCTAGGAAAGAGCTACAGCGAGGGGTGCAGTGAAAGCTGTTCCCAGGGACTCCTGTGCATGTCCCTGCTTTGATGTCCCTTCCACTTGTGGTACTTCTGCAGCCTCCAGTACCAGAGGCGAAGCGACTTTCCCAAGGTGACACACGTGTGTCAGAGCTGGAGCTGAATGTAGCTCTCCGAGGTAGTACCCTAACCACTATGTGTCCCTGGAACTGTCTCCCTGCTAAGTAGGAGATACCCCCCCCCCCCCCACCCCCAATGAGGCACCGCGTGGTCAGTCAGGACAGGTTTTGCAGCAACTGTCTGTTACCTTATGATAGCTTTATGTAGGCATCCATGTAATGTCCTTCCCTGGCAGGTGAGAACACGGTTCGTACCATTGCCATGGATGGTACTGAAGGCTTGGTGAAGAACAGAAGTCCTGGACTCCGGGGGCCCATCAGATCCCTGTAGGCCCCGAGACCCTTGGTAGAATCTTATGAATGTGTATTGGGGAGCCATCGACGATGAGAGGCCCCATAACGACCAAACAGTAAGTGCAACTCTCCAGTCTTGCAGGGCGGGGGAGAAGGAGCAAGGCCCTGCAAATTCTGAACTGAAAGCAGCTGGGCTGCAGGTCCCTTGGGCTGCATGAGAGAGTGGGGGGATGGAGGGTATTGTTGCAGACCTTGGGCGCCTTAAATGGCTGTGAGTTTTGCAGTGGCATATCTTTGACGCTACTGGGACTTGTATGGCAGGAGCTAACTGAACATCAGGTGTCTTTCCCAGCTCAGTAACTTTTACCGTCGATTCAAACGGTGCCTTGAATCCAGCCAGCGTGGGTCCCGTTGCTAGGTGCGCTACAAATGCAGAGAAGCGTAAGGCGGCACTGAACCTTGCTAACAGCTGTCCTCTAAAAGAGAGCCCTGACAGCCTGTGTTTCCCCAGCTGCGGTCTTGCCCGCGGCACGGTGCGCCCTAGCAGGCCTGAATGCCATCCACCTTCTGCAGCTGACATGCTTCCCTGGGCCCCTGTCTGCAGGTTTTCTGCTATCTCACGCTGAACCCCGTGGTTTGTTGAGTATGAGCGTAGATGCAAGAGTCACTGTCACGGGCATCAGGGTGCGTGGGGATGCTGGCACCGTATGCCAAGGGTTGGCAATCGGTTTATGTTGCAATTCAAAGGGGGCATGTGGGGGAGGGAGGGCAGGGTCAGCAGATGGTTCATGGGGCTTGGATCCCTTTGAGCTTAGGAGCCACCTGCAGCCTTTGTTACTGTGTGGGGCTGAGTAAGAGGAGTTGGTGGTTCAGAATAAGTGCCCGTTCTGCCCTTGTATCGGCGCCGTGTTCCTTCGCTGATGATGTAACCTGATGACTGTTCGGTATCTTACTGAGTTTGCTTGAAGCACTATTGATGACTCTGAGAAGGAAAGGGGGGCAGGAGAGCTCATGGCACAACGCTGCTTGTTGGGGATCTCTCTCTTTGCGGCGGGGCTCAGTCTGCGCCGCCATGTTGGGGCTCGTGGGTCGCTGCTCAGCGCCGCCGCCGCCTCCCCCTGCTGCGGCGCGGGGCGCTGGCCCGGCCGGGGCCTCGGGGCCGCTGCGCCACCTGCTGCTTGGCGCGGCGCGGCCGCCGGGGGCCCGTGAGTGCGGGGGGGGCGGGCCGGGCCGGGGGCCCGTGAGTGCGGGGGGGTCACCTTGGGGCTGGGCCGGGGGCCGTGAGTGCGGGGGGGCCGGGCTGGGGGGGCCGTGAGTGCGGGGGGGCGGGGTCACCTTGGGCGGGCCGGGGGGCCCGTGAGTGCGGGGGTGGGCCGTGAGGCGGGGGGGCCGGGCCGGGGGGGCCGTGAGTGCGGGGGGGGTCCTTGGGGCCGGCCGGTGGAGCGGGCGGTGGGGGTTGGCTGGACCTGGGCCGGAGGATGGAGCTGGGGGGTCGGAACGGCCGCGGTTGGGCCGCAGTCGGGGGGTCCGGACGGAGTGAGGCGGATGCAGCCGGGTCCCGGGGGCGCAGGAGGAGACCTAGGCTGGGGGGAGCGTTGGGCCGGAACCGGGCCGCGGGGGGGGGAGTGAGCCGAGGGGGAGGCCCTGGGGTGAAGGGAGCTGGGAATGGGCCGGAACGGGCCGCGGGGGGAACCCCAGGTATTCTGGCACCGCGAGAACGCTTGTGGGGAGGCAGCTGGGCTGGAAGCGGCCGAAGCGGGTGGGGGGGTATCCAGGGAGGGGCTGTAGCACTGGTGTTGGGCTGGGACTGACCCAGGACAGGGACGGCCTGGAGGAGACTGGCCTCCCCCGGCCAGGAAGGCAAACTTGGGGCTGGGAGATTGGGCTGGGAGAGGGGGCCCTGGTAGGCTGCAGGGATCTTTCCTCTCATGGGGCCAGTTCCCTGGACAACCGCTTGTTTCCCCGAAGCAGCATTGCAGCCTGTCCCCTGCCCCAGTGTCTGACCTTGACTCTCGCCTCCTCTGCCCTTTCCCAGGACGGGACTATGCAGCGCAGACGGCCCCGCCGCCAAGGCCGGGGTTACACGGGCTCGTCTGTGGCTGTCATGGCGCTGTGTGTGGACGTCCAGTTTCGACGAGGGGCTGCCCCCGATCCTGACGCCTTGAGGTGCAGGGCAGGGACACCGGCTGGTGCTGGAAGTGGCTCAGCATCTGGGTAAGTTGACACCCCCTCCGGGTCTGTAACTGCACAGGGATGAAGCTCCCTCCTTCGCTGATGATCTAGCATGATGACTTTCTTTTTCTGAGCGTGCTGAAGCCACAACTGTGATCTGAGAAGGAAGCAGGCTTAAAATGGTGCTGGCCTGGCTCTGTCTAGGAAAGAGCTACAGCGAGGGGTGCAGTGAAAGCTGTTCCCAGGGACTCCTGTGCATGTCCCTGCTTTGATGTCCCTTCCACTTGTGGTACTTCTGCAGCCTCCAGTACCAGAGGCGAAGCGACTTTCCCAAGGTGACACACGTGTGTCAGAGCTGGAGCTGAATGTAGCTCTCCGAGGTAGTACCCTAACCACTATGTGTCCCTGGAACTGTCTCCCTGCTAAGTAGGAGATACCCCCCCCCCCCCCACCCCCAATGAGGCACCGCGTGGTCAGTCAGGACAGGTTTTGCAGCAACTGTCTGTTACCTTATGATAGCTTTATGTAGGCATCCATGTAATGTCCTTCCCTGGCAGGTGAGAACACGGTTCGTACCATTGCCATGGATGGTACTGAAGGCTTGGTGAAGAACAGAAGTCCTGGACTCCGGGGGCCCATCAGATCCCTGTAGGCCCCGAGACCCTTGGTAGAATCTTATGAATGTGTATTGGGGAGCCATCGACGATGAGAGGCCCCATAACGACCAAACAGTAAGTGCAACTCTCCAGTCTTGCAGGGCGGGGGAGAAGGAGCAAGGCCCTGCAAATTCTGAACTGAAAGCAGCTGGGCTGCAGGTCCCTTGGGCTGCATGAGAGAGTGGGGGGATGGAGGGTATTGTTGCAGACCTTGGGCGCCTTAAATGGCTGTGAGTTTTGCAGTGGCATATCTTTGACGCTACTGGGACTTGTATGGCAGGAGCTAACTGAACATCAGGTGTCTTTCCCAGCTCAGTAACTTTTACCGTCGATTCTAACGGTGCCTTGAATCCAGCCAGCGTGGGTCCCGTTGCTAGGTGCGTTACAAATGCAGAGAAGCGTGAGGCGGCACTGAACCTTGCTAACAGCTGTCCTCAAAAGAGAGCCCTGACAGCCTGTGTTTCCCCAGCTGCGGTCTTGCCCGCGGCACGGTGCGCCCTAGCAGGCCTGAATGCCATCCACCTTCTGCAGCTGACATGCTTCCCTGGGTCCGCCTGTCTTGCAGGTTTCTGCTATTCACGCTGAAGCCCCGGGTTTGTTGAGATGAGCGTAGATGCAAGAGTCACTGTCACTGGGCATCAAGGTGCGTGGGAATGCTGGACCGTATGCCAAGTGGTTGGCAAAATGGTATGTTGCAATTCAAAGGGGGCATGTGGGGGAGGGAGGGAGGGTTCAGCAGCATGGTTCATGGGAGCTTGGACTCCCTTTTGGCTTAGGAGCCACCTGCAGCCTTTGTACTTGTGGGGCTGAGTAAGAGGTAGGTTGGTGGTTCAGAATATAGTGCCCGTTCCTGCCTGCTAACGGCGCCTGTTTTCCTTCGTGATGATGTACACCTGATGCTTTCGTCTTCTGAGTTTGCTTGAAGCACTATTGATGCTCTGAGAAGGAAAGGGTGGGGGCAGGAGAGCCTCATGGCACAAGCTGCTTGTTGGGGATCTCTCTCTTT
>NC_133794.1:10051399-10071143 GCF_003597395.2 Chelonoidis abingdonii
CCGCCCGCCCAAGACCTGCGCGGGGTGGGGCCGCCGGGCCGCACGTGACCCCGGCCGGCGCGCTCTGTTGGGCGGCGGGGCTGCCAGTCCTGAGTCCCCGCGCGCTCATTGGGCAAGGCTCCTGCCCGTCGCTTCATGTGCCCCTCTTCCATTGGGCGAGAGCTCTGCCACTCAGGGGTCTCTACCCCTTCCAGTTGGCCCGCGCGAGGGAGGAAACCCGCCGCGGTGCTTGAAGAGGATTGGCCGGTGGGGCTAGACGAGGCGGGCTCACTACCTGGCACAGGACCCAGGAAGGCGGGACCACGTGTCCTGCCTTGTCCTTGCTCTAGGGCTGGGCTAGGGCTGCTCTGGGCGGAGGGGTTTCTCCTGACTCCTGCTCCCCCAGGCCTTTCTCAGCCCCTGGAGCCGCCGTGCCCCCGGGAGCGTCTACACTGACCGGGGCCTTTGGTCTGGTTTTAAGCCGGACAGTCCATTTTCCCATAGGTTTGACCCCTGGCCAGTACTGAGACAGAAGCCACATGTGGGTTGGGCTGGGCTCACTTTGAAGAGTGTGAAGCTCCTTCCCCCCCACCGTGTAGGGTGACCAGACAGCAAGTGTGAAAAATCTGGACAGTGGGTGGGGGGTAATACGAGACTATATAAGATCCCAAAATTGAGACATCTGAACCTTGCCCCAGACACTCCTGGGACGGAGCTGGGGTGGGGCGTCACCCGATCCACCCTGCCTTGTAAACTCAGCCCTGTGGGAGCCGGGCTGGTTGAGTCCACACTGTGTTGTAAACTTGGCCTCACAACTGCTGGGATTTGAGCTGCATCTGCACTGCAAAATGGCAGGGTTTGGACCGAAATTACAGCAGGACCCGAGCTCTGACCCATCCCCACCAGGGTCCTAGGATTCAGGTCCTGAATGCTTGTTGACCTGAGGCTGATTTGTGGGTTGACGGAAGCGGAATCTGAGCCAGCCCAGGGATTTGTCCCAAGTCACACAATGAGGCTGTAGCACTGTTAGAAACAGAACCTGGGAGAACCGAATGTCAGCTCACCCAACCCAGAGCTAGGAAGACAACCCAGGCGTCCTGGCTCCCGTTTTCCCTCCACGAACCGTCTCATTCTCTGCCAAATCAACATCAGTGATGTATTAGTGCTCTGTTCCCACAGTCAGGGGTACCACTGGTCCCTCCTAATGCCACCATTTTAAGTCTGATTTAAAAAAAAAATGAATCTTTCTGTAACCATGAAGCTTGAACAGAAACCATAGTTATTTGATCACTGTAGCAGTGACATGCATGGCTCAGAACATGATGCTCTCTCCCTTCCAGTCTGTACTGACCTCACTGATCCAGTGCAGGGCTATGAGGTGCCTCACTAGCCTACTTCAGTGCCAGTGTCCAAAGCTAGGGGGCTGCCATGCCCTCCCTTTGCTCGGTGGCTAGTCCAAGCATCCTGGCTAGAATATCACTGGGATAGTGATCCTCAACCTCTTCCCACCCATGACTCAGTACCCCTTCTCCCATCTAGCCATTAAGAAGGGTGGTTGCTTGCAACCCCCATGATGATAACCCCTTCACTACGGTAATTACATTGTCTCCAATTTCATTTGGACACATTGTTCTCCAGCAATTCCTCTCTTAAACTTATGTGCACTGTTATAAACAGCTGCTGTGATCCACTCAGAGGTGGCTGCATTTTAGAGCATAAGGGAGGAGTGAAGGTATTCCTGTGATCTGTTCTCCCACTGGTTTCTAAAACATTTTGGCTCCACTCCCCTTGTGATGAAAAGTGCTATATAAGATGTTCTCTAAGATACTAATAATCAGACATCCAAAATTTTCAGTAAGGAAGGTCTTAAGAGGATGGTCAACAAAACAGGAATCTCTTAGATTCAGTAATCTCAGAGCTGTCATACACAGGAATCTACCACTACCACACCAGCAAGACCCACAGATGAGTTATCTACACCTTGCTAAAGAGACTCCAAAAATGGGAAAGGATACACAGCCTTGACACGTTGAGTTTAGGCACAAAAAGTTTTCCAAAACCTTTGAACAACACTGATGAATCACATCATTGAATAAGGCAGATGGTGGATGTTTCTGAAGTCAGTATCCACATGCTATAGCAAAAGCAAGAAGTGATCTGTCAATGTGACACCTTTTGATCACGATAAACCTGAGATGGCTGCACACCACTTAGGGTGACCAGACAGCAAGTGTGAAAAATCAGGATGGGGATAGGGGTAATAGGGAGAGGGATAGCTCAGTGGTTTGAGCATTAGCCTGTTAAACCCAGGGTTGTGAGCTCAATCCTTGAGGGACCCACTTAGGGATCTGGGGCAAAATCAGTACTTAGTCCTGCTAGTGAAGGCAGGGGGCTGGACTCAATGACCTTTCAGGGTCCCTTCCAGCTCTATGAGATAGGTAATAGGAGCTGATATAAGAAAAAGACTCAAAAATCAGGACATCTAGTCACCCTAACACCAATGTGCTTATATGATAGGAAGGCCAGCTAAAATAACCAGCCCTTGGGAGTACTTCACATCCCAGCATGGAGGTAGTTTATTATTCCCCAATTTACAGCTAGGGCAACTGACATGCTGAGAGACATTTGCTAAGTGGCAGAGTACATCAATTTCAGTAGAAATCAGGTGTCCCCACTCCTGTCTTTTAACTATGAGATGCTCCCACAAGCACCTCATTACCAAAGTGGGGACCATAATTCTTGCCAGCACCAGTCCATATTAATTTTTATCAGGGTGTGCAGAATTTCATAGTATTAATATAATTTCAAGACATTTAAGCATTTTTTCAGTTTTTAATTTTTACAGTAGTGCAAAATTATGGATTTTAAACTTTTTTTAACTGATTGTAAATTTAATGATAGTAGATGGTGAGAATCAAAAAGTTCAATCTTTATGATTAAAACATATATTGTCAACATCACATGTCAAAATATACAAAGCATATCTCCTTAAATCAAAAGCTAAAGTTCTCAAGCAGCATTTTCCTTACGTTGCCTCTCTGTGAATTTCAACGATCAAGGGAAAGATTTCTTTTGCTGCTTTGTTGGCATGCAGCGAAACCAACATTTACCAATAAAAATCCAATTCTTCCAAGCCTAATTTTAGATGAACATCAAGGGCTTTAGAGTAAACAGAACATTCATGAGATCCTTAACACCGACCCCTGTGCATGAAATAAAGACACTAGACCAGCGCTGGAAAAACAGTCTGCTTGTCTGAGATGATTATTCTGGAGAGATGAGCCAAATATCAGTTTTTTCATTATCCTTCATTGTGGTACGGTAGAACAAAGATCTTGTGCCCAGACTGGTAATTTTCATGGGCGTTTTACAAGGTTGGTAATTAAAAGATTTTTTTATTTATTAAACTCTTCTGGCTGCAGATTGATTCTTTTTGCTTTTCTATTGTTTAGCCTGCCCTGAAATGGGAAATGCAGCCACTTTGATAAACGGACTGAGAGGTAACTCTGCTGTCACAGGAGCTTGTGCATTGTGCCTCTTTGTCCTCCGGTGACATGTTATTTTGTAACTCTGTCAACCCTTATGCCGCCTGTAAGTCCATTAAGCAAACTTTCTTCTGAGCGACGCTGGCGTAGCTATCAATAGATCCTGCTAAAGTGCAGACCTAAAATTAGCACTGCCGGCCAGCATTTCAGGCCACCCTGCATTTCTGAAACAGGGATGCCTGTTCCACCCCCCAGGCCCAGGTACACTCACTCCACCACCACCCGCTTAGAGCAGAGATCAACAAGGAGAAGCACACACCGGAGCCAGGGCTGAGCACTGGCTGGAAGGCGAGCTGTCTTGTTATAGGAGATAAGCACAACACAGGAAGGGCCGGAGCTGGAGCACGCTGAACTCAATGGAATGAATCCCCATCAAGGCCATGGACCCCCTCTAGCACCGACAGTTTAAACTAGGCAGATGAGCACGGGTAACAGCCCACCAACTGGTTAAAAGTTATTCTGCCCTTTTTAGTCTCATTCTAGGCTCGTGACTCAGCCTTGGCAGCGTGGCGGTTTATGTATCTCTAGGTACACAAACTGCTGTATCCTTGTCATCTTCTCCCTCATGTTTACAGTAGGGCATGCGGGGTTTTCAAGCTGTGTGGGGCAGGGGACAATTGAAGGGATTTATAAAGGACTTTGCATATGCCTGGAGCCTGACCACCACTGTTTTATATTTACCACATGACAGAAAGAATTGCAGTGAGCACACACTCCCGTGGACTCACACAAGCTGCTATGGACTGAAAACAGAAGTTAATAGAATCTAAAATGAATCCTGTTACCATTAAACAGGTTATATCTCTCCTGGCACCCCCCCACCCCGTCTATGACCTATACCTACCTGTCATCCCCTTTACCAGCCACAATCAGCAGCTCACATCGCTCCGAGTTTAACTGGCCCAAGAGGAAGCAGTCCCTTTGGAGGACTTTTGGGACACCCTTTTGGAAAGTAGAAAAAAATCGTCTCTGGCCGTTGTCACTTTGGTGCTTTCGTTCCCTCCCTCAACCGTAAGTTCCTCAGAGTATAGACCAACACCACTCCGCTTGGTTTGCTTTGCACTCGCTTCTAGGAACGGTGCAGCCCAGTATTTGCTAACCACAAAACAGACACTTGAGCATTATTCAGTGTAGCCACAGCTTGACGCGCTATGACTCCCAGTAAACCAAGGCAAACCAATGCTAAAACCCATACAGAGAGAGTTGAGTTCATCGGGGCAGTCAGACTCCACAAAAAACTTTCTATCGTAATCCAGGTTCCAACTGTTAGGGAATCAAGTGCTGCAGTTCAAAACATACCCTCTCACCCTAGCATGCAGCTGCCTGTCTCCTGGGTCGCGTGGTAGCACATCCTGATGTAGGTTGGCATGACTAGCTTCAGCGTTTACCCCGAAGCGTCACCATTTGGACAGAGTGGTTTGACTGCCAGTGTTCATTCTGTTGTCTCTAGATCGGTGAATGGATCCTCTCCAGGTCTGCCTGGGGGTCCCCTTTGTTTCCCTGATGTGTCCTCACAGGGTTGGGGAGATCATATGGGGTCCCTGCAGGCCAAGGGGTCTCCGGTCGTCTTAAGGCTCATATAAATATCAGGAAGTTAAGAGCAGTATATTTAGCCTGCTCAGCCTTCCTCCTCCACATCATAGGAAAGAATTTATTAATTCGAACAGACAACTCTGGTGCTGCCTTTTACGTAAACACGAGCACAATTGACCTAACTTTGCCTGGAGACAACAAACAACTCAATTCATCTGAGTGGCTTTTCCCATGACATCACTCAAATGGAGCTTCCATAAGCAGCACTTGAGCCTCACCATTGCTCTCCTGTGAGCAGGGCTTGAATCCTTAACAAATGTGGCATTTGTCACTAATGTGGGATTCTCCCACACAACTAGGGTGGCAGTGGGCTGCTGGCAGAGTTTAAATCCCAGCACAAGGTATCATTCCAGTACTGAGAGAAAAATCAGTCAAAAGTCCTAAAATGAAAACCTAGCACTAAGAACTACTTAAGGCCAACTACAACTAATTAGCTAACTTCTAAAACAGGATATATACACAGAGTGACAAGCTCTTCCCTCACAAGTCTGGAATGGCTAACAACCATCACTGGCAGTAAGAAAGAACTGAAGAGGGTTGTGTGTGGGGCGTACACTTCTTTTACATCAGCACACGTGGCAACAGAGGGCACTCGGATCACCCCAACGGGTACCACTGCAGGAAAAAAAAATCTCTGGCAACTGCGCTTGAGGCTGGCACACATCTAGCACCCAAGGACCATTCACCCTCTCTGCATCTGCTACCTTTCTCTAGATAGCCCAGTTCTTTTCCATGCATTTTTATTTAATGCAGGGGTTTAGGCAATTGCCCTCAACTGGCAGTGACTCTATTGAAGCAGGTAATTTGGTGCCTAAGTTAGACATAGGAGCTGGACAACAGCCAGCTATCACTAACAATATTTAGGACCCCTTTAAAAGGGAAGTTGCTTAAGTAGACATCCCTGATGAGCAGAGGGACACACTGCTTGAGACTACAGCAGCATATAGGGACAGTAACAGAACTATGACACAACCTGAACAAGCAGGGTCATGTCTTAGTATTAGCTGCATGAAGCCCAATTTATGTTGGGCCAGGAATAAGCCAGAGGGCTCCTGTTCTGCAGAAGGTACCAGCTGAAGCCGTGTCGAGCAATGTTCTTTGCTGTACCTATTGTCAGGTAGCAGCAGCTGGCATCAGTGCTACATCCACAGTTCTATTAATGGTCTCTTGTACCCAGCACAATCTTATTAACAAAGCAGAGACTAGAATGATGAACACAGGGCTGTTCCAGCTCACATCTGACAGCCACAAGTGACTCCTTTATAAAGGCTTACCCGCCCAGGAAATCTCTTTTCCTCTAAGGGTGAGCCTGGCCCACTTCTCAGTATCTTTTGGCAACTCACTGCTCCTCTCTCTTCAGGTAGCGTCAAGGCAAAGGCCAGCACCAAGGGGGGTTAAATGAAGATCAAAAGGCAACAGAGGTGATCAATTTGAATCCATCTTCTCCCTTCTATGGCCTTCACTCTGCTAAAGGCAGGGATTTGCAGAGCCACAAGAGCAGTTACAGATTGTAACACCACCCCGCCCCCACCCCAGATCCAAATGGTGCAGCCCTGCAGTTTGAGGTAGGTGAGCAGCATACACACCTCCGCTTACTGATGTTGCTTCTGGGCTTCTGCACCTTTAGCTCTGAATTGTTAGGCCATGCCAACATTATGCACTTACGTGGGTATAACTCTCGTGCAGGGCTGTGAAAAAGCCACACTCGGAGTGATGCGATTAGACTGACCTAACTGTGCTGTAGACAGCCCTATGTCAAGGGAGGTGGATAAACTGTGCTGATAGGAGACGCGGTCCCAACAATGTAGTAGCGTCTTCACTGAAGCGCTAAAACTGCAGCAGCCCAGCTAGAGTGTAGACCGACCCTTAATAATGATCCCACTGGAAGGAGTCTTGTTTTGAGGAAAAGTACAAAGCAGGAGCCTCCTGCTGGGGAAAAGGAGAAACTGCTCAGAAGACAAACATGCTTTTTTGATTTTAACTAAAAGACTTGTAGATTTAGCAATACCAGCGTGTTCCCTAATTCCCATAGCTGGAGCCTGAGATAGGCTAAATGTTTGCAGACTCCAATCTCTGCATGCAGGGACCAACTCATGGCAAGACTGTTCGGGAGAAGGAGTCATCTTCATGGAGAACCAACCTGTGTCAGGTGAGTTAATTGACGACTGTTCATAAATACACCAGAGATGTATGGAAAGACCACCAAGCTAGAGCTATGGAACACACATGAGCATGGCAACAGGGCTAGGGCAGGGACTACAGCCTGCACCAGATACTACTTCAGAGCCTCTTTGCATCAGCAGCAGCACACTTCAGCTTTAACTGTGCACAGCTTTCCACTTGGGAGTCCAGAGGCAGAACATAATGAAATCATGAACAAATACACCCAGCAGTCCGACAAAGCCCAAGAGCCACTTAAGGGAACTAAAAAGCCCAAAGATTTAGGAGGAGGACAAAACATTGTTTTATTTTAGTCAAATCACAACACTTTTCTTTTTTAAACTGTTGTCAAAGTGCACCTACAATTTTCAATTACAGATCCACTTTTTTTTGAAGGTTTGCTGGGAACATTACAACTTGCCTCCTTCGAACAGCTGAAATAACCCCCCACTAGTATTCCAACTAAAAAAAAATCCATTCTAGCAAATAGTAAGAATACATGAAGTTACAGTCAACCAGACAGTTAGAAGGACAGCCATGGAGTCTTCAACAGTTTATTAGAAAGAATGTAGACATTTAAAAAAAATCCCCTCTGCTCTTAACACAGATTGAGGTTTTTCAGTCTTGTAATAAGCTGGTCAAAATAAATGAAACAAAAACCCAATAGTGTATTAACGTTTTGTTACTTGCTTCCATACCAACAGTGCAAATACAATTTGGTCTAAATGTACAGATTGACAAGCAACAATGTACAGCCAGCCACTTTCACCCCTCTGTACTAAGAGATGGAAAAGCTTGAGGGTCAAACAATACCAAATGTACAGGCTTCACCCATTTAAGTTAGGGGTTCACTAGTTTTAGCAAGGATACATCTGGAACACTAACTAGTGATTAAATACAACAAAGTGAAGCAATTTTTTTTTCCTTTTTATTAAAACTTTAGTGGAATACACCTGAAGACACCGCAGAGGTATAGCATGTTACCAGTTTCATTTTGCAAGCCAATTAAAACATTGTTTCAGTCAGTTGAGTTCCAGGTATAAAAATCTGAAATTTTAAATGAGCTGCAGTCCACACTGTGAGGGGAAAAATGCTAATTTACCACTTCCTGTAAATTGAGAATTTTCCCATTGCAATTATGTCTTATGACGAGACAAGGAGGCTCTAAGCCCTGTTTATTGCAACTTGTTTTGCAGTGATTGCCTACACCTCAATTGTTTTTTGGAAGTCTGGAAAAAAAACAAAAACAACTTTCCTGCATAACATTATTGCCTCATGGGGCTTAAGACTGCCCTAAACAATGGTACACACCAACCATCAGTGAAACCATTTAAAACAGACTGAACATGGGTTAAAGGATGCAGTATCTGCCTTTAGCGCGATCAACTCAGGAATTCTTCAGTTATGAAATGTTGTGATGAAGTTCTTTCCCCAAACCCTGAAGACGACAGTTCTCCTTACTCCAGATCTGGCATTTCTGAGGACAGAGTTAGTGCATTAGTGTTTGGGTTTTGTTTTGAACACAGATTACTCAGAACCCATTGCGCTACGGGCTGTACAGACACGATCCCTGCACCAGTCTAAGGCGCATGTTGTGCAATTTTCTAAGAATGCTTTTGCTAGTTTGTCCACTGGTGCAAAGACAAGTTAGGTTCTCAAATATGTGCAGGACTTGAGAACGAGTCCTGGTAACCACTGCATGAAATACAAGACTTCAGTCAATTAGCATGTACATAGCACCATGTATGAGATGCAAATTAGTCTCTAGCCTCAACAATTGTTGTTGGGACTGCAGCAATCTGCAAAGTTCAAAAGTGACACTTGCAGCTCTTCGGAAAGTTTATGACTCTGCACTGGACAGTCCATCAGACCACACTGCCTAGACGACAGATGTAAGAGTTAGACCTGCACTGAGTACACACTACAGGCTAACTAGAACACAGTGACTTGTGGCGACATGCAGCACAACACTTAGTGCTGGCAAGCTCTCCTCAAGACTGTCCTACTTTGGGTGAAACAAAGCTTATGCAAGACTAGTGCTCCGAAACAAATCTGCATGCTAAATTAACTTACTTTCATCATCACTGTCCGGTGAATCCTGGAGAAAGAAAAAAAAGTTGGAAAATAAGTCAGGTAGGTCCTGAAGCTGCTCCTTCTGTCCTGAAGCTAACCCAGTAAATACTACCACTAAACTTCATAGTGAGGATGTTTAAGACACCCTTCTGATCAGATTTACTGTGACGTCCGTCAGGAAGGACTCTATACCTCTGGTACGTGCTTCAAGGCAGAATTACCAAGAACCACAGCTGAAGGTTTGCCAAGGTTGGCTCAAGCACAAACAGCTGTAGTGGTAAAGCCACTACCATTGAGGTCACTGCAGAGGACACAAGTAGTTTTTTCCAAATCTGATGTACTGTTCATGCACAAAAGGAAATGAAGAGCAGGAGTCCAGATATAGCCCCTGCTTCCAGTTAGTGAAGCTTCTAAGAATTCTCAAGTGGGGATACAAGTTGACCTGAGCAAGCCTTGACATATCTGCTGAAAACTTAACCCTTTAAGAAATCCCCATAAACTACTTACATCATCTGCTCCATCTACTTCTGGCAAATCTACATCTTCATCTCCGCCCATGTTGTTCATCATCTGTTATAAAGGGAACTAGTGTTAGATTAGAGACTTTACCTCACTCTCTCTATAAAACCCAAGGAATACTGCATTCCAAGTCTAAAAACAGTCCCAATTATCAGACCCCTGTTCCACTTGATCATTCTCCATTGTGCTTTCTGTAAGCCCTTATAAACACATGCAGTAGTTACTGCATCTTTATTAAGAATATTTCATGGGAAGATCCCAAAGAATGCAGAGTAGTTAGATTAGTATAAATCTCAACACACAAAATATTGTTTTTAAATTAACTGCATCTCAATCTGATGGAAAGTCAAATTAATGCATCAGCTGCCCTCTACCTTTGGAGAGCCACGTTAAGAATAGGTTTGGTCACAAGCACAAATAAAGCTGGTAATCTCAGAGTCCACAGCACCCCCCACCCCTATTGCACAGCTCAGAACTGGCAGTCTCTGCTCTGGAGAAGACATGCCTTCTAGCACAACCTACGTGCACTTTCTCTACTGCTTCGGAGAGCTGTGCAGGCCTCCCTTTGCACTAAGCCCAGTTCTTCAAAGTGCAATTAGAGATCATCATAAGGAAAGATTCAACATACAGAAGCAGCAGCCAATGAAATGGGTTTTTTTTTATATATAGACTATGATCAACTATATATATTATGTATGAAGTTGCTACAATTCTAAAATTGTTTTGCTCTAGTTGGAACCTGCCAAGTTACCCGTTTGGTGCTGGCAACAGCTGGAGTTGAATGTGTAATGAGTTTGCATTGGTACTGATGGCCGAGGAGCCACTTGGTCTGTTAAGACAACTGAAGAGGTCTGATTGCCTAGCTACCAGTTAGTGCTTGCAAACAAGACCCCAAAATGGAACCCAGGCTTCTGGGTTCTCCTCTTCCCTCACCTCAGAGAAGCGATCAAAATTGGACAGGTCTTCATCTGAATCATCTTCCCAGTCTTTCCAGTTGTTGAAATCCACACTGAGCCAGTTGAGCTACACAGCAATACAAAGAGTTATCTCCTTGAGAGACAAATATTTGTTCTAGGGTTGTGTTGGGGGGTAGAGGAAATAAACAGGAAAAGTTTTCCCTCACATTAGGAAAATGTAGGCAGGTTCTGCGGGAGCTGCTATTTTGTTTGGAGAGGGGCTGAACGACCTGGTAGGTACTACAAAGCACAAAGGAAATGCTTGACCTGTTCGTCATCTGGCATGACATATGGACTTTCCATAATTTGAGAGGAGCGATCACTGCTTCCATGAGTGTGATGGGGAACAAACCAACCCCCACCCCCGGAATGGAAACGTACCTTTGCCTTCTCTTTTGTTAACCTTGGCCATGACTGGCCAGATTCTCCTTTTCTTAAACAACACAAGATAGATCTGTCTGTTCTTTTATGCTTGGATTCCTGGAATGAAAGAATTGTCGTATTAAAGTGGTAGTGTCAGAAGACAGGAGCAACTTCAGTAAAGTTTATACACCTGCATTCACCCACCCATCTGAGAGTCACCACTCAGTTATGCTTGAGAGGATGAATAAAGTATATACAGTAGCTGCCTCCTGTCATGTGGCATGAATAGTCTTTACAATGAATACCTGAATAGATCACCAATGTCTACAGAAGTGTCTATGGAACATTGCACTGTGATCTAGTATGTACCAAATAATCCCCCCCAAATTTTGGACTAGCCACAGCATTCAAACTGGGGAAGGGAGTGCAAAAAGTCATTATCCATCCAAGACTGAAACTCCACACTCCTGCACAGCAACATTTTACAAGCTAGTAAAAATACCTGCTCTAACAGGTACAATGATGCTGATTGTGTGTGTGTGGTCCATTGAGAAAGACAGACAAAGATAAAGCGAGGACTGCTAAAAATAGGACGTGCAAGAACAGTGGTGAGAAGCACACAGAATTGCAATCAGTAAGTACTCAGGAGCAGACTTTGACATGCTACTCTTCAGGTAGCAGAGAGGAAGGACCAGAGAGCCCTTTCTCAGACAAATTTCATAAGTACATTAAGTTACTAACGGGTCTCATTACCCATAGTATCCAAGTGCCTCACATGTTTAGGGTCCCTTTTTCTTGTAGGTAGAGAGGATAAAAGTTCAGAAAATACTTACATTTGGATCAATATAATTAAAAAGATCGATTTCATTTAAATGCTTAAAGTTATCACTTCCACCAAGACAACTGTAAGAGAAAAGAATTAAGCTAGTTATGTAGCTGGACTGAGAAGTCTCAAAGCAAAGATAATTGCAATAAAATAAAGATACATGCTATTTAGTTAGAAAAAGGGTCAGGTCAGCATTTAGATACTCAGATTTCTCTGCCACTTGACAATGATCTTAGTTATTTACCTGAATGTAAGTTTGGATTTTTCAAAATTTACATTAACATCTTTACTGTCTTCAACGCAAAATTCAATAAAGACGTAGTCTCTTCGGTCATACCACTTTGCAGAAGCAGGCTGCCTAGAAACACACCATTTAAGAGAATTAGATGAAAATTAAATGGCACAAGTTTTCAGTTAAGTCTCAATGTTAAAAAGGAATTATTTCTTAATTTTAAGAAAGAGTACCAAATCTCAGCTGTCCTAGTCTGCTAGTAGATTCAAGGGTGGACATTGCCACTGTATGCACACTTCCCCCTTCCAAACAGCTTTAACAGTATCTGTCTAGTTTTCACTGCAATAAAGGCAACTTTCATCAGCAAGGGAAAGTTGTCTTTGCAGTTATGAGATGAACTGCAATAAGAAGCTTAGTACAATACGAGTAGCAGCCCAAATGGGGCTGAGGTTGAAGAGTAGATAGAGGCTGAAGAGAGAATAGAAAATTACTCAGTGTATAATCCCCAAAAGCACTGCAAAGTGGTAACACTCCTTGAATGCTTAAAGGTTATCACAGATAATGAAATGGAATGGAGAGATCATACACTTAAGGCAATCAGAGCCCTCTTGGCTGATGTGCTACTCCAGTACCTTTGAGTTGTCGTTAATGCCAGTGGTTCCTATTTAGCCAGACTGAATATATACCAGTTTTGAAGCAAGTTCTCTAGTTAAAAACTGTATGAAATAGAACAGTAATCAGAAAACTCAAATTCATGAAGATGAACAGGTAAGAAAGAGTAAGCCCAGTTAAATTTGCATGTGAATGCAATTAGAAATTGCCAGCAAGTGAACAGGTTTGTAAACAGGATCTAGACAGACAGTTTAAAGGAGAGTAGTCTTTCAGACTTAGCAGTGAGGAAACAGAAAAAATCTCATTGCTATTTAAAGGTGCTGAGATTTATTAGGAGTTAGACACACACTTCACTTTATTTATAAAACTGTTCCTATAAAAGCTATCCCTCAGCTCCAAACTACTGTATGCTAAAAGTCGAGAGTGGGCAGGAGCCACGTAATTACCAAAAGTTAAACTAAGTAAAATACAATGAGGGCATCCATGACAAGTCTCTAGGAATTGTATCATTTTGAGCTGACCATGTCAGATCTCAGCCTAAGTAGGATACAGACTTGCTCAGCTCTCTATGGAGCCTCCATAGAACATAGGTGCAACAGGATATGCACTTGACAATTCAGTAGGTGGTACCAATGCCCCAGGACAGTACAAAAAGAGATCTACTGCTTTTTGTGAAGTTGAAGCCCTGATCAGATAAAGGTCCATCAAGATCTTGTATCACTAGTGGTACAAACAGCAGTATCAGTGTCCTGGACAAATTCTGACCTGGGTAATTAGATTCTTCCTCCTTATTTCTCTCAGTTTCATTTCCCCTGCTCTAGAGTAATCAATGCTTTTGGTGCAGAATGGAAACCCCACTGCATCCCATAGGTGGCTGTATTCAGGTGCCCAGGAACCGAAGCTTGTAAAAAACAGCATTCTTTCAGGGTGACAGACTTCATACAAATCACTTTATTAGCTTTGCTGTCAAGGTTTTAAAGCCCCTAAAAGTACAGTTGCCTATCCTATAGATTTGTAACACCAGCTCCAAACTGATTCCTTGTATGTGTCTAGTGTTGGGGGAACAAACAAGACTTGAAAATTGCCTTATACTGAAGTTATCACTAGTTGGTTTTATATTAAACAGGAAGTGGGTAGATTTGATCTCAGTACCTTTAAAAGAACTGAGTGAGTGTGATTTAATGGCACTTGTTGGTTCCACCCGCAATGCAAGTTCAATGATGTTACAAGAGAGACAGGGTCTTTTGCAGCATGATGTGGTTGTTCCCATCTGAATCCAAGGCCTTAGCCAAGTGTTAGCCATGCCTAAGTCCTGGTTACACTGCCAAATAGAACCACACTAACTGAAGGAGGGGTGTGGGGAAGAAGAGGGAGAATGGGACAGACAACCACTTGTGACCTAGTGAGTCACTAAAGATAACTGTACAAGCACGCACCTTCCACATGTGTCAGTATCACAGAACTAGAGTGGAAATCCCTTGTCTTCCCCACATCTTGCTAACACTACAAGCATGCACAAGTAAAAGTCCCATTTCTACCAGAAGTAGGACAGTGTTAAGTGTCGGCGTACTCATGTGACAGGTACAGCTAACATGGTTCAGTATGCCCAGTTGCATTCTTCCCAGCAAAACTGCTGACAGATCAGTACAGCTGACATGCAAGCCAGGCTGGATAACTGAATTTCTACATTCTGGAGGAAAGACTAGTCACCCCACTTTGCATAAGCTACTGTTGCCACAAACACAAGGTGCAATGGATTTTGGGATATCTTCCTCCAGAGACCTGGGAGGTAGGACAGTAGTAACCCATTTATAATGTGAAGGGCAGATCTCAGAAACAGAGAATCACAATGATGGAATGCAAATACAGCCCTGCTCAAGAGTTCAGTACACTGTTCCAATGTGAAACATTTAAAGTGGTCTCAAGATTTTATTCTTTAACATAAAATTCTGACCACCTCAATATACTGGCTAAAAATTATTAAAACTACACAAGTCTAGAGCATTCAGTTGCATCTGGAAGAATGGGTATTTGCACTTTGTATGTACAATACATGTAAAGAGCTATGAATGTGTGGGACACTAGCTTTTTCCTGTCATTACATGGAGGGATTGATAACAAGATGCTCTGCAGTCCAACGCTCCATGTTAAAGCATTGCAATAACCTGCCAAAAAGGGAATCTTACAAAGACAAGTACTCTGACTATTTCAACAGAACACTGCTACACTTTTGAAAGGTAAAGCTTCTGAGAAATTGACTCAAACTCTCAATTGACTGAGTCAAGCATGAAGTATTCTGCAATATTTGACACACAACCAATAGCCAAGCACATTTACATGCACCATTACACATTTAGCAAGGGATTTTCTCCATCCATCTTATAATGCAAGGTTCAGTACGTTCTGTAAGTTTATTTTATGAAGAGAATTTTCAGGGTTAGGGTCAGATGGTTTTCCCAGAAGACTAAAGGCAGTGTTTCGGTGTTTAATTTCACTCTTGCCAGAAAGAGTAAAGAGCTGTTCTGCACATATAGCTCTAGTATGCTTCTGTCCAGTTACTGCAGTGGAGTCTACCTAAAACTATTCAAGCGCTACTCTGATTATACTAGAAACCAAGGATAAGAAGCTTGAAGGAAAGAAATGATGTTTGTAAAAGGGAAACCATTTATTTTATTTTTGTTGAACTTTTAGTGTGTCATGTCTTACTTCAGAGGTTAAACTTGAAAACACAGTAAAGTTCCATTTGAGAGGATTCCAGTAGCACAATGATTTTACATTGCTAAACGAGTGGACTTATCTTAGTGGACATGGTTTTAATCAAAACCTTTATCATGTGTCTCACTTATTAAAATGCATAAATCTGATTCATAATCACACTGATTTTAAAGCAATAGGCATACGCTCGTGGTGATGGGGAACTCAATAGGGGAAAATGTGAACTCTGAAATTCTCAGAATACTATCCCAAACGTAGCTTCTAGCCATACACAAGTAGTTGCTACCACAGAAGAGATCCACTTTATTGGCAAATTCTTGCACCAGCTCTACGAAGACTGATCTGATAGCAAAGGCAACTGGTTTCACAACTATGTTTCCATATGCTCCAAAGGAAAAAAGTGTTTCCATTAAGGTCTAGTTCTATCTTTCTGGGATTGAACACAACCCAATAATGCCGAGGTAGGAATTAAAAGGTTCCCTCAACCACAAACAGTGGTCTTCAAATGTGCAAAAAGAATCCATTCCTGCATGGGTTGTTTGAATTCAAGCAAACCACTCCAAGCCACTGGGTGAAAGACTAACTTCCTTCTAGTGACACATTTGAGAAATAGTACGTAAGGCAAGAAGTTTCCTTTCATATTTGCGAGGACCCATGCTGGCTAACTTTATTAAGAAGAATGGTTATTCCCTCAGTTCAATATTTTTAATTCCTTATTTGACAAAAGTCTCACTCTGTGAAGACTTAAAGGCATGTAGTGAAAAAAGGACAAGGGTAAGTGTGCTCCACTTTTATTTGCCTAGCCCAGACATCAGACTTGCTGCCTTGGGATGTTATGTACGCTAGACATCTCCCATACTGCTGGGTAAGAATATGAAAATCCAACTCCATGGGAACTCGAAACATCAGTTATCATCCATTACTGTTACATCATCAAGAGAAGGGACAGTGATCTCTCTTCTAATGCAAGAGTTTTGCTGAACACTATTAACATTTAGCAAGCATTTTCAGTGCCAGCAGCCTCCTAAGAGTTGTATGCATATGTAACAAGCTACACATCCAAAAAACACAAGCCATGCCCTCAGCATCTTTGCCGAGATTAACTGGGTCTTAAAAGAATAAGGTACTGCACCACTATACAGTATTTCCTAAGAGTCTGTTTAAAAGATTAGCCCTAGAATTAAATGGAGGTTCCCTTCGCAATTATTTAAGCCATGTGAAAAGGAGGTGATAATAGCAAGAGGAAATATACTAGGTATCTCCTTTTAGATTTACATACTCTCTTCTTCCCCCCAAAAAGGCTTGCTGCAATCAGGTTAAACTACTCTGGAAGTCTGACCAGCAGATAGTCTAATTTTTGCAAACTTGATCTGGATGGCTAAGTTTGATGGCAACCTTAATTTAGGCCCCCACATGATGTGCCAAGATTCAGAATTTCATAATGCAAACAGTAATGCAAGATGCCCCAGCACTACTAGCAGGAATTTCAGATGAGGCAGTACTGTGTCTCTATTTTAAGATTCCTGGAAGAAAAGAGGACCAACAGCGTCGATAAAGTCTGCATGTTGACTAAATTCTTTATGGAGCACTCGTGCAGTAAAGATCACTCCACCCCATACAACCATTATGCAGCACTAACCATGACACAGTGTCTGACTAGTAGTGGAGAAATATGGTCAGGATCTTCCAGGGCACCAGTTGCATGCATTATCATGAAAGCCTACCATTTTCCTCTCTTCCCTCAATGTAACCAAGTCCATCTCACAAGAACAACCTTTCATCCATGAGGGCTGAAAAAGTTCATCTAATATTGCTTCTAGTTGGTCAAGCAGTCACTTGAGCTACAAGGAACGAGGTAGAGTTCTATCACATCAACTTCTCGTTAAGTCCTAAATGCACAATTAGGTTTGTCCAATATTTTAAACAATTTATACCATGACACACAACTGTCACATATCCAGAAAGTAAGCACTATCTTTAGCAGAGTTAAGTGTTTGCTGGCTCCTTACAATAAGCATTCTTCTCCATAGGAGTTATCTGTATTTCACATTCTGGTGCTCTTTGCCACCAGATGAAACACACACAAGGAAACAAGTTTCATTTACTTAAGAATTATGACCACAGTGCATTAAATTAGAGGCAATCACTTCTGGTTACCATTTTTCTTAAATAATGAAAGACCACCTCAGCAGTATGGTAAATTGATGTGTTTAACCTAAGCGACTAGCACATCACACTCTGCTATGTCTCATCTTGCATCTTAATTCCTACTTTACAGTGACTACTTCACTAGTTTCAATCTGATGGGAATCCTGCCAAATTAGCCACACTTGTCTGCCACTTCCACATTGCCTTAATGCAGTGTGTTCTACATCAGACTACACAGGAAACCACCTGGAAGCTACAGCTGGTGCAGAATACAGTGACTCCTCAGCTTAGCAAAGTTAATTGTATTGACTATATTATACCAGTGCTTCAAAGCAGCACTGGTATCCTGCAGCACTTGCAGTTCAAGGGGTAGCTAGTGATTTGGACGTGTTAAAATAAATGGGGGTCCTAGCCACCAAGACACAATCTTTTTCCACATATCACCACAATTCAAATCAACCCTCAGGCTATCTTGCCTTTTCCCTGGTACTGAATGTCATGGGAGGTCTAGGTTTCAGTGAAGGGATCTCTACCATGTAATTCTCCCCCAACAAGGCCTGAATTGGTACACTTTATTGACATGCTGCAAAGTTCGTCTGGTGAGCAAAGAATTTACCTGAGGGTCTGATAGTAGCGAAGAGTATTTTGGTCCATTGGTGAGTGTGGGATTTAGTTTTAGGTAATGAAACTAGCTTTTATTACAAGTTATTTTACATGTGTACCCAGAAACAAGGCAATAAGCATATTTAAAATATATTAAAATGGTTATGAGGATGCCTGTATTTGTGTTCCAGAGATTCTACATCATAGTACCAGGCCAGATGATGACCCGCAAAACTAAGCAATTCTATGCTGCAATTGCCACAACCAGAAGTCAACTCAGGAAGTTTCTGAGTAACCTGGTAGTTGGGAATCTCAGTTATTTTAGGATATGCACACACCTAATATTTTACATTGCTTTGGAATGTAAATAAATGCCTGTACCACTTTACAAATGTTTGGGCTCAACACCCTCTCAAGTCTTCATTTTACAGACAGAAAGAAATATGGCCATATAGGTGAAGTGGCTTGAACAGGGTCACAGAGCAGGCCAGAAATCAAGCCCCAAAGAGAATTCAGAATCCTATCTCCCAATCCCCCATGCCATTACTGGTTCATGGTCTGCAGAGTAAGTTTCTTGTTTCAGTTTCTGTCACATTTTGCTAGTTGAGAAGTGTGGTTTATAAGAAGATTAACACACTAAAAAACTTAAACAGCCAACACCAGTTAATATAGTGGCTTGCATTTGTTTCTCTTAATTTGTAAGGAAGAGAATGGAATGAAACTGCTGTTGTGTGTCCCATTTATACTTCGTTTTGGACATTAGTGAGGGCTGCTGCTCCAGAAATACAAGGTAAATGGCCAATCCCTCAAACAGGGAAACTGCTAGATAGTGCAGAGGCTGATGGTTCCCTGAATTCTTAAAGGGGGGGAGGGACGGGGACGGTTACATATTGAGTGACAACCTCAGGTGCTCCTAGGAGAGACAGGAAACCTGGGAACCCTGAAAACAACTCACCGTAATAAAAACAAAGGCTGCTGGTTACATCCAGCCCCTCTGGCTCTATTACTCATCCCCTGGTCTGCAGGAACCTAGTGTGCCTGCGTTCCTCTCCTCCCCCCCACCTCCAATTACCCTCTTCCACCCCCAGACAAGTGACCCCATCTAAAGAGCTGAGCTGCTCAGCCCTGCACCCCCACCAAACCCTCCAAAAGCCGAGTCATCCTCCCCCCAACCCACATGCCCCCCAATCCCTGCACCCTCCTCCCCCAAACCCCCCAAAAGCCCTCTGCCCCCCCAAAAAGCACTGCACCCTCCTCCCCCCGGTCCACGTGCCCCCCCAATCCCTGCACCCTCATCAAAAATCCCTGCACCCTCCTCCCCATCCAGCCCACGTGCCCCCCGAAAATCCTGCAACCTCGTGCCCCCCCACAGGCAGCCCTAGACCCAACTCCATCCCCCCCGGCCCACGTGCCCCCCCCC
>NC_133794.1:10073216-10094923 GCF_003597395.2 Chelonoidis abingdonii
GCTATCCCACAGTCCCCGCAGTCTCCAAAAAGTATTTGCATTCTTGGCTGAGCTCCCAATGCCTGAAGGGTCTAAAACATTGTCCCGGGTGGTTCAGGGTACATATCATCAATTTACCCTCCTCCTCCCCCCCGTGAAAGAAAAGGGAAAAAAATCATCTCTTGCCTTTTTTCAATGTCACCGTATGTCTACTGCATGCTGCTGGTAGATGCGGTGCTGTGGCGCTGAACAGCAGCATCCCCTCCCCTTCCTTTCCTGATGGTAGACGTTACAAAAGGCTTGGAAACCATCCTCATCAGCCCGGAGTGCTCCTGGCTGGCCTCAGTGAGGTTGGCCAGGGGTGCCTAGGCAAAAATGGGAATGACTCCCTGTTATTCCCGGCAGATGGTACAGAAGCATTGAAGACCGTCCTCATCATAGCAACTAGGAACTGAGCTCCATCAGCGCCCCCCTTTCATGTCTAATGAAGATTCTGTCCTCCCTGGACTATCATAGCAGCTGGAGGCTGCCTTCCCCTCATTTTATCTCACTAAAAAGTCAGTGTTTCTTATTCCTGCATTCTTTATTACTTCATCACACAAATGGGAGGACACTACCATGGTAGCCCAGGAGGGGTGTGGGAGGAAGGAAGCAAGAGGTGGGGTTGCTGCAGGGGCACCCCCTAGAATGGCATGCAGCTCATCATTCCTGCGGGATCTCTGGGGCTCTGACCCAGAACAGCTGTGCTCTCTGGTTCTCTAGTACACTTGCCCCATATTCTAGGCAGGACTGACTATTTTTAGACAAAACATAAAGAAGGGAATGACCTGGGGAGTCATTCCCAGTTTTGTCCATGTGCCCACGGCCAACCTCAGCGAGCCAGCCAGGAGCACCCATGACAGCAGCAGACGGTACAAAAGGATTGATAACCATCATCGCCAATTTCCAATTGCAGATGGCGATATAGGGCTGGTAACCATCTCTGCTACCTTGCAAAGGCGAATGAATGCTTCTGTGTAGCACTGCAGTACCGTGTCTGTCAGCAGCATCCAGTACACATATGGTGACAGTGATAAAAGGCTAAACGGGCTCCATGGTTGCCATGCTATGGCATCTGCCAGGGCAATCCAGGGAAAAAGGGTGCGAAATGATTGTCTGCCGTTGCTTTCACAGAGGAAGGATTGAGTGACGACATTTACCCAGAATCACCCGCAACACTGTTTTTGCCCCATCATGCATTGGGATCTCAACCCCGAATTCCAATGGGTGGAGCTACAGGATAGCTACCCACAGTGCAACGCTCCAGAAATCGACGCTAGCCTCGGTACATGGACGCACACCACCAAATTAATGTGCTTAGTGTGGCCACGTGCACTCGACTTCATACAATCTGTTTTAAAAAACCGGTTTCTGTAAAATCAGAATAATCCCGTAGTGTAGACATACCCTCAGAGGCTGCTGGCACAGAGCCTCTTTGGTGCTGAGAGTGCAGCCCTGGAAGGCCTTGACAGCTCTGCAGAGAGTGGTGGTTGTGTTGGATACACGCTCTTGCCAAAAATAAAGAAAAAGACCCAGTATTGCCAGAGGGCTAGAGAATGATTCATGTTAAAAGCAAAAACCTCACTCTAAAGTAAGGAGCAAAGCCCCCGTGCATGAAGGAAATAGCCATGCATGTTTTGCTCCGTATTTATGAGGGCTCCTCCTCCACAGCCTGTCTTTTTGGAGCATTATAAAATAGGCTCGGAAGGGTTTGAGTTTTATCGATAAATGTCTTTAAACGTCTATTTCACCAGACACACACAACCCTACGAAAAGATATCATACTAAACTGAAACGTTAAAGATAGGCAGAGAAAAATGCTGCTTGAGAACTTTCATTACAACTATATCCTGCCCGCCATCCACTGTAGATTCCCACAATTGTGAAAATTTAAATAGATCAAGCGTTTTAAAATGTTTATGAAGATGGATACTCATCAAAATGATGAAAAAAAATCCACCATGCCTAATTATAAACTCACCTGAGTTGCCTAGGAGATAGCAAGCAGGCATCCACATTGCAGCAGGGGGGATTCTTTAGAAAGCCTTAACATCCCCATCAACAACAAAGAGAGACATTCCCTTATTCCAAAACAGTGAGAGATGCTGAGTTCATTAGCCCTTCCATTGGATAAAGCTGCATTTTCAAAACAGGGCAACATCCAGGCAGCAAAGCAATTGTCTAGCTAATATGCTGCCATTCTATCAGACAAGCAGTCAAATCAATAATTAAGCCCTATCGATGCACCTGCAAGCTCAAAGCAACATCTCTCAGATTAGAATAGCTCATGAAAATCAGCTCTACCCCACACCAAACGGGACTCTGGAAGAGATCCTGTCAGGTTTTACTCCTATTCTCATCTACCAGCCTCTTAATGCAGCCTACTGGAGTCCTAGGCTACTTTCAAATCCTATCACTTCTCTTTGAGCGCTAGTCTTAATTAAATATTTATACATATATCTCCTGTCTGTGTGTTCCATTCTATGCATCTGAAGTGAGCTGTAGCCCACGAAAGCTTATGCTGAAATAAATGTGTTAGTCTCTAAGGTGCCACCAGTACTCCTGTTCTTTTTGTGGATACAGACTAACACGGCTGCTACTCTGAAACCAGTCTTAATTAAAACGATTGAGTCCGGCTCCCTGAACCTCATGCTCCAGAATTTTTCCCAAATTTGGCTACAGCATCCGTCCTTCTCTGCTCCATCTTCCTGCATCCTCCAAAGGCTTCCCATGGGAGACTGAGAACTCTTGGAGTTACACAGCCAGACTGTGACTAACAGCAGTATCGATAGTGCTTGTGCACAGCATGAGGGGCTTCCAACTAGCAGCTCTCCCTGATGTCATTTGGGGTTCCTTGCTGACTGTATTCTCCGCAGTGTAGCTAATCAGTTGTAATGAGTTGTTCCACGCCCGTTTTTATGCACAGGGAGAAAAGCGTTACCAAGCAGTGACAAGATTCCCATTTCCACCGCTCCTGTCTTTTCCTTTCAAGACACTTAGGATTTCATTGGGGGTTAGCTCCCTCCCACCGACTGCTGGTCTTTTGAAAACCTCCCTCTGCACCGCACTCAGCTTTCTGGACAAGGACAGGTTTATTTGTAGGCTGGGGAACGAGAGAGAAGTGATCAAAGAGAAATCTCATCACGTGGTGGTACATGACAATGCCATTGAAGTTCTAGTAAAGCAGCATTTTAAAATGGTGGGTATTGTCATTTACTTTGTACATACCTAGCACAACAAGGCCCTGGCCTGACTGAGGCTCGCAGGTGCTACTGCAATATAAATGTTAACACCCCGACAGCAAGTATGGACAGCGACTCCACCCTCAAGAGTTACACAACAGGGTGTAAATAAGGGATGAATGCCAAGAAAAACTTCCCAATGCCACCGATCCAAGCAAGCTGAAGATCCAGCAGCTGAGCAGAGTTGCCAACTCTTGTTATTTTGGGGGTATTTCCAAAAGCTCCAAGTGCTGAAATCAAGAGATCTCAAGGACTGTCTTGTTCTTGTTTTTGTCAGTTCCTAGCATCACACAACAAATAAATGCTGTAGCTCAAGAGAGGTCACTGGATTGGGCCTCAGGAGACCTGGCTCTGTGACTGGCCTGCTGGGTAATCTTGGGCAAGGCACTTTCCTCTCTGTGCCTGAGTTTGCTCATCTATAAAATGGGGGTAATGATACCTCCTCTGTAAATGAAAATCACTAGAGCGCCACGGATGATTCTTTCATGGTAGCAGAGAAAAACTTAACATTAAGCCAAGTGTAACCTAAAGCCTCAGAAACCAGAGAGCAGATCAAAAGAACGTGACTTTCCTTTTTATAAAAAGGTCACAAATTTTAGGCCAATCTCATGATTATGTTCGTAGAATCATAGGACTGTAAGGGAACTCGAGAGGTCATCTAGTCCAGTCCCCTGCACTCATGGCAGGACTAAGTATTATCTAGACCATTTCTGACCGGTATTTGTCCAACCTGCTCTCAAAAATCTCCAGTGACAGAGAATCTACAACCTACCTAGGCAACTTATTCCAGTGCTTAACCACCCTGTTAGAAAGTTTTTCCTAATGTCCAACCTAAACTTCCCCTGCTGAAATTTAAGCCCATTGCTTTTTGTCCTAGCCTCAGAGGTTAAGAACAACAACTCTTCTCCCTCCTCCTTGTAACAACCTTTTATGTACTTGAAAACTGTTACGTCCCTTCTCAGTCTTCTCTTCCAGACTAAACAAACCCAACTTTTTCAATCTTCCCTCACAGGTCATGTTTTCTAGACCCTTAAATCATTTTTGTTGCTCTTCCCTGGACTCTCTCCAATTTGTCCACATCCTTCCTGAAATGTGGTGCCCAGAACTGGACACAATACTCCAGCTGAGGCCTAATCAGTGCAGAGCAGAACGGAAGAATTTCTTCTCATGTCTGCTACTACATCCCAGAATGTTTGCTTTTTTTGCAACAGTGTTACATTCTTGACTCATATTTAGCTTGTGGTCCACTATGACCCCCAGATCCCTTACATGTTGTTAACACTGGAGTCATTAAAACCTGGAGCAGACCAGACACCTGGGAACTCTAAAGGGAGCAACCTTGCCCCACACTTGGGGGGATGAAGCCCTCCAGAGATTTTCTAACCTCTGAACATTAGAATTTGCGATGAACTTTAGAGAGCGGGTGTCCGTAAGGTCAGTGTTCCACACTCGCGAAGGCATTCATGTGCTAGATTCTGAGCCCTTTGCTGCCCCTACAGGCTGGTGGACCTTCATACTGAGCAAGGAAACCCTAGAATTAGCAGGTGTGCTTCCCCGGGAACAGCAAAGGAGAGACAATGTCAGGCCCAGGATCTTCTCTGTGATCAGCAGTTATACCTCCCTGTGACCTCACGGCAAACAAAAGGTAAAATAAAAAATAAAAGATTTCACCGACAATAAGCCACAACTTTTATTTATCGATAGAAATAGTACAAATGTTAAATTTAGCTGCATTTTACTCTTCTCTGAAAAACCAAAAGGTTCCTCTCTTCTGATGGCTACATCGTCAATTCCTGGAGAGAGAGAGAGAAAGGTTAGAAACTATACCTGGGGGTAGGTCTGAAATTCCCTGGAGACTTCACTAAGCTCTGCACGCCACCCCCCTCAAGCATGCTGATGCAGAAGCAACAGAGCAATGTGAGCTTCAGACTGTTTATCTACCAAGCGGGGCCAAGTGGCCTTGGGGAAGGCTGTTATGGTTACTTTGAGGGCAGAGAGCTGTGTGATATCCTGCTTGGATACGCACGGGGGGGGGGGGAGGGAGGACAAAGGCAGGGAGACACCTACCCCCCAAATAATTATTTACATCACAACACAGACCCAAGCGGATTTTGTACCATCGGATCTGTTATTTCCCCCCATTCCCAATGGCGACATTGGTGCAGACAATGAAAACTGCCAGAATGATGAAGAACAGGCGAGTTGAGACACGAAGAGAGGAGGGGGTAAGTAGAGACATGCCCTCATGGTAACTGATCAGTAAGCGCCTCACACCCATCAGCAGTGAAATGAGCGTGCCCTGTTCTCCCCATCCAGGGAGGAGTCACTCTAAACTGTAACGTCTACTCCACAGGTTTTGGGTTTGCTCAACTGGCTGGGAACTTGGCTTGGGGGGCCACTCACCATAATAGCATTTACAATATCGTTACTGTTGTTCTTCAGGGCCCGAACAGCCTTCGCCCGGGACACATTCGCCTGGGACATGACCAGCTCGATGTCCTTCACCTCAACGCCGGTCTCGTCAACCTAAGCGAGAAAAGACCAAGACTGTCTCCCAGCTGGTGGCACGGACCTCTCTGTGCCGTGCAGGTACAGACGGCCCCAGCCCACTGGGGGGAGTCACAATTCAACCCAAGCAGTAGCAGCAGTCATGATCTGATTTCACTGCTTGCAGACTGGGGAAATGCCTGCTTCATGGAAGCACAGAAATTACCAGGCTGGATCAGACCCAATCTGGCCTGTTATCCTGTCTCCTGACAGTGGCCAGCACCAGCTGCTTCAAAAGGAATGTGCAAGCAGCGTCGCAGTAGGTGATTCTGGGATGGCCAGAGCTCAGGGCAAGTTTCTTCTTTCTACCATTAGGGCAAGGAGGCGGTGGAAGGGACAGGGAATCTCCAGGTACCATGTCTCAGCGTATCCAGCACATGTTATAGGGGCAAATGGGCTCAGATGCCATGAAGGTGAGTGCAACGGGGAGATATCACGATCCATACAGCAGCAGGAACCCAGTAATGGTAGTAATCCGTGCTGGTGAGAAGTGCCTGTTCTGGAGCAGGGAAGGACAGTAAATGTCCAGGGCCTGCCCTCTGCCTGGCTTCCCAAAGAGAGGACCAGTCGGTATGATGGTTTGCGTGAGGCAGGCATCCGTCCCTCTAGGAAATGGGCTGGGAACCCATCCCCGACCAGCTTCACACAGGGGTCCTGGACACCTGCCAGATGGAGACACTAGGGTGGACAGCTAGCATGTTCCATTAACCACATGTGCACATTAATACAGTGGGTCCTTTCATCTGAACTGCATTGGCTGTGAGCGTGTTTCAGACCCCAAACATGACTGGGCCCCGGAGGCCACATACCTCCTCTTCTTCGCTCTCCTCCTGTACGGTGGGAGTCTGTGTGTTTTCCTGAATATTTGAGACGGCTTCTCCTTGCACTTTGAATTTCTCGGCAGCTGCCAGCTGCGCCTGCTGGGACAGATCTTCGATCTGGGGGTTGGGAGAAGCACAGAGCACAGTGAGATGCTGGCGAACACGCTGCAATTTGAAACTGAACCCAAAGAGAAGCCAGGACTTCAGAATGGAGGTTCAGACATCCAAGGCCTTTTGAGTCAGCCACAGCCACAGTGCAAGCACAGTGGAGATGAGAAAACCAGCCCGCAGAGGGTTCAGAGCCCACTCACATCCCACCAGACACACACACAGCAGCAGGGAAACTTATCTAGGCACACTTCTGTCTGAAGAGAGACGCCACAGAACTGCAAACCCCGAGGTCTGACTGGGCCACCACGCTGCTGTGAACATAGACTGAAAGAGCGGTCAGAGGTTCGCCCGCCCACCGTAAGCGGGCTCAGCTCACCTTTGCCTCACCGAAGACGATGTAGGTGTCTGATGCGGGGCTTTTGTACACGTCTGGCTTTGTGATGACGAAGAGGATGTTCTTGGATTTCCGGATGGTAACTCGGGTTACACCTGTGACCTGGCGAAGGCCCAGTTTGGACATTGCCTTAAAAGAAAAGGAGAAGGGAAGAGAAATAGTTCATTGAGACAGTCTAGGCCAGGGTGTAACTAGCTCATCGGCTCAGGACATCAGGATCCCAGAGAAACCTCTGACATTTCTGCGGCCGAGACGCCTTCAAAGCCTTGTAGACAGAGGCGGAATGCAGAGAACCTGGAGGCAGTGTTCATTCCCAGCTCTGCCACCACCTTGCTGGGTGACCTGAGGTCACCTTTCTGTTTCCATTTCTCCTCTGGAACGGGCACACCTCCTCAGCTGGGGGTCGCCAGGGCTGGCCTCTGAGGTCACTGGATGAGAAAGGTGTCACACAAGTGCCCCTAGGTTCCGTGCCAGCCTTGCACGCACAGGAGGCCTTGCTCTATACAAGCAGAACAATGCTGGGCACGACAGGGTTAAATCGAAGGGGCCTAGTGGATATAAGACCCAATGCACACTGAGATCTTGGCAGAGCCATTCCTCTTCCCAGCGGGGCTGGCTGACACCCTAAGGGAGGGCGAGGAATTGGACCCACTGCCATCTTCTCTTACCTTTCGTGCTTTCTTTTCACTCCGGCTCTGTTTTGCTTTGCTAACTGGTTCTTCATCTATTTCAGCTGCTGCTGCGAGCTGCAGGGACAGAAAACAAGTGGGATCTTAGAAAATCCTGGGGAAGAGACCCAAGGAACCAATAGCAGGGGGAGCAGCTGAGATAGTCTCTCAGAAACTACTGCTCTGCCACGCTGGGGAGTCGAGTTCAGGACACAGCCTGCACCACATACACTGAGAGCAGCATGGGGAGGGAGGAACAGAACTGCTCCGCTTGCGGGCATGACTCTCCAGCGGCCAGCATTCACAGCGCTGTGAGCTAGCTGAGACAGGATCTACAAGGACAGGGAGGGATGTGTCTGGGTGGAATAAAGAATGGGGATTTCCCAAGGGCCCTTCCCCTAATCTGTGAGCACAGTGAGAGATGCATGTTCACGTTCACCTCAAGTGACTGCTTGGGCTCACTCAATTCACAGATCACAGCCCTACACAGCGCGAAGATGAAAGGGCCTCGCTCACGTCCAGAAGCCAGGGATCCTGCAACTCAGCCTCATCACACGCGCTCAGCTGCGGGGAGCGGACCCCTCACCTGTGCCTGCTGTGTGGTGGCCTGTGTAGAGTCTTGTTCTTCGAGTTCTGGCACCGATTCGTCACTGTCGGATTCTGTGCCGGACCCTATGGAAACAAACATGCAACAAACGACATTTTCCAGCGTGGGCCCCTGTGGGAAGTAGCAGGCACGTCTGAAGGAAACAGAAGGGGCCAAGGAAGCTGCCCTGTTCTGGCAGAGTCTTTGCCATGGGGTTGTTTAGGGTCTCGTTATACCAAAGGGTTGACACTGCTCCATCACCCCAGTTCACACCGAAATGAACTTCAAGCCAATAAACTTATGTAAGACCTGGTAGAGGAGCAGTTCTCCCCTCACTGATCCCTCCTGGGTAATAAAGGACCAGGCACATCCAAGGAGGACAACGCAGACCAGTAGCACAAAATGCTCTGGAAATCCAGTGCTCTGAAATGGTGGGGGAAAAACCCTTGTGCAGCAGCAGACAGACGCCCAGCAGTCAGGCTGGCTCAGGCCAGACCGCATGACTGCCTGCTCCTTACCCTCCTGCTCCCTCTAACAACTAGACTGGGGCGGATCAGAACCTGGTATCTATGAGGCCATTGGTTTACAGACCCTGCCTACACAGCTGCCACTGGATTTTGGATAGGGAAGGGAGTGTGAACTAGAGAACGAGGGGGATGGTTGGTATTCTGTCCTGTCTAGAAGCTGAGAAACAGGAAGGAACATAAGGTACTCCCCTAGGCGAAGTGGGGAAGCATCTGCACCTAATTAGAGGGCAGAGCGAGGGCACTGGGCACCTCCCCATCTTCTTTAAAATCAGCAGGAGTCACTAGTGCTCAGCTCTTTGCAGAATCCAGCTCCGAGCTGGAACCTCTACATTCATCAGCAGTGAAGTGTGTGACAGGCAGGAACAGATGATAAACAAGTGCAAAGGCAATAGGGTGGCTAGGTATCCCGATTTTATAGAGAGAGTCCTGATACCTGGGGGGGTTTTCTTATATAGGCTCCTATTACCCCCCACCTCCTGTCCCAATCTGTCACACTTGCTGTCTGGTCACCCTAAAAAGCAGGTTTGACAACACCAGGAGACCGAGTCAGCACCGCGGAACTCGCATCACCAGGGACCCAGCTGGGGCCGGGGGGGTGACAAAAGACCTCTTCCGTCTGTTTAGATGACAGCAAAGTGGGGGACTGAGGAGCTCAGGCTAGAGCAGGGAAACTGGCTACGCTTCCCCCTGAACTCGCAGGATTACGTTGTGTCTTTGCACAAAGCCAGGCCCACGCAGGGCTCTGTTAAAGGGGATGGTACGACACCAATTAAACCAAGAGCCCTTCGCAGGAAGGAGCATCTCTGGCTGCGTATCTGGGTCGCTGCCCGGGTTCTGGTAAGACTCGGAGGATCGCCGGCAGTTCACTCCGCTGCAGTGGGTGCAGGTAGCTTACAAACTGGGACGTGCTGGAGAAAGAAACGTGCCTGACAGCACAGAAGTGAAGAAGCAGAATCTGTCTGTGCCACCCTTGACCCCCAGCGCAGACCGGGAGGGGTGAGTCACAACCCTCCTCTCTTGTGCTCACAGCCAGTTCAGAAATGAAGACCAGCCAGGGCACAAACCCAGCCCCATCTGTGATTTCCACGTGCCCCAGTCTCACTGGGAGTGGAGAGAAGGCTCGGTAACTAGACAGACCCACCAACCACTCACCCCCTGACCCTCAGGCCCTGCACTAAATGCTGTGTGCAGCTTGGTTAGAGTGTGTATCGGGCAGGCCACCACCACCAATGACCATACGGCAACCCTCCCGTGGCCCAGAATTGGGGCAGATGGGTCAACTGACCACACACGCGCTAAGACTATCACAGGCCACCAAGACACATTTTAACACCAAACTTGCTTCCAGGGAAGTAAAAGGATAACCAAGGTGACCCAGCCGGGATGCTAAAGCCAAGCAGAACAGTGAGCATCTGCCCAACACAGGCAGCCCGAAGTGACCACGATTAACCCTGGCTCTCTGGCGATCTCTAAGCTAACCTAGATCCCCACATGGTTGCTGAGAAACAGAGAATTAGGAGAAGAATGGATTAAACACACAGCAGGCATTGGAGAAACATCCATGTGGGAGGCTCCGACTGGCCTTTCAAGCCCTACGCAGTTCTGGTGATGCTGGTCCAGACGCAACAGAGTTCAAACCACCCCCCCTGCAAGCCAGCCCCATGCTCAGTGCGTCCCCCAGACCCCTCCATTAGTGATGTGAACTGCACTCGAACAAACGGCAGAAGCTGGTGCCCAACACAAGAGCGGGCCGCGGGCTGTGACCTGCCTGATACTGGGTCGCCATGTACAAGAGGCTTTAGCCCAGCCAGGATCCGGGTCAGCGCTCACCATGCTCAGCACGGGGTTATTCTGGCTTCACTACATAGCACGACACATCACTTCTAAAGGCTATGTTTCTAGGCTAACAAACCAAGCCGAAGTGTGTGTGTGTGTGGGGTGGTAGTGGTGGGCGGGGGGGGGCGGCGGGAATTGAGGCCCGACAGTTTCTACGAGGTTAGTACTCGGTGGGCAGCCGCTGACACTCCATGCACACAGCAAACCGAGGCCGCAAATACCCTTGTCATTCTTCAGCACGGGTTGCTTGGCTGGAGGAAGAGGAGCTGGGGCCTCAGCAGGGGCCACAGCGGGTCTGGGAGAGGAGAGATCCACCAGGATCGGCTGCAAAGGCAGTTCCCCGGCAGGCCCCTCGGGAGGGATGAGAGGCGGCAGTTCGTCGTCATCGATGGTAGCAGCACAGACGGGGGCGGGGGGTCTAGCTGGTGCTTCGGGCGCAGGACCAGGTGAGGAGGAAGGCGGGGATGGTTTAGGAAGCCCGGAATGGGGGGTTAGCTCTTCAGCGGGGGAAGTGGGCAGAGGCGCAGGGGCTTGGCTACTCGCTGGAGTAAGGGGAGTGGCAGGGAGGTCAGTGGAAGCAACTGGTGAGGAAGCTGGTTTCTGGGGAGCAAGGGGCAGCTCAGGAGAGGAGGCGGGAGCAGAGCCAGGGGCAGAAGCCTCAGTTGCTGCCTTTGGGACACGGGGAGAGCCAGGGGTCACCAGAACTGGGGAAGTGGGAGAGGCTGGGGCCACAGGGGGAGAAACAGGGGTCACAGGAGAAACTGCAGCCTCAGGAGGGGTGATAGGAGCTGGTGGAGATGCTGGAGCCACCAGAGCTGGTGTCACACTGGGAGAAACAGGAGCCACCAAGGGATGGAGAGGGGCTGGGGTAGGAGCCATAGGGGAAGGGTGAAGGGTTGGGGGAGAGGCTGGGATCACAGGGGAAATGTAGGGGGCTGGGGCAGGAGCAAGACCCACAGGGGAGGCTGGGGCCTTTGGTGGAAGAGCAGGGGTTTTGGGGGAAGTGGAAGGGGTTGGGGCAGAGGCAGGAGGAGCAGTAGAAGCTGAGGTCATAGCAGAAAGGAGAGGGGTTGGGGGAGAGGGAGGTGTCTCAGAGGGCATAGAGAAGACTGGGGCAGAAGCAGGACCCACAGGAGAGGCTGGGGGCTTTGGCAGAGAGGCAGGGGTCTCAGAGGGAGTGGAAGGGGCTTGGGCAGGAGCTGTAGGAGAGGCTGGGGTCTTTGGGGGAGGGAGAGCAGCTGGGGGAGAGGCAGGGGTCTTTGAGGGCATGGAGGGGCCTGGGGCAGGAGTCGTAGGAGAGGCTGGGGTCTTTGGGGGAGAGAGAGGGACTGGGGGAGAGGCAGGGGTCTCAAAGGGCATGGAAGGGCCTGGGACAGGAGCCGTAGGAGAGGCTGGGGTCTTTGGGGGAGGGAGAGGGGCTGGGGGAGAGGCAGGGACCTCAGGGGCTGTGGAGGGGTCTGGGGTGTTTGGGGGAAGTAGGAGAGTTGTGGGGGAGGCAGTGGTCTTTGGGGGAGGAAGGGGGGTTGGGAGGAAGGCAGGGGTCTCGGGGGGCATGGAGGGGGCTGGGACAGGAGCTGTAGGAGAAGCTGGGGTCTTTGGGAGAGGGGCTGGGGGAGAGGTAGGGGTCTCGGGAGGCATGGAGGGGGCTGGGACAGGAGTTGTAGGAGAGGCTGAGGTCTTTGGGGGAGGGAGCGGGGTTGGGAGAGAAGCAGGGCTCTCGGGGGGCATGGAGGGGGCTGAGACAGGAGCTGTAGGAGAGGCTGGGGTCTTTGGGAGAGGGAGAGGGGCTGGGGGAGAGGTAGGGGTCTTGAGAGGCATGGAGGGGGCTGGGACAGGAGTTGTAGGAGAGGCTGGGGTCTTTGGGGGAGAGCAGAGGACCTCGGGGGGCATGAGGGGGGGCTGAAGACAGACCTGATGTAGAGAGGCTGGGGTTTTTGGGAGAAGGGAGAGGGGCTGAGGGAGAGATAGGGATCCACGTCTCAGGAGCATGGAGTAGCGCTGGAAGGAGATGTAGGAGAGGCTGGGGGTCTATTGGGAGGGAGGGGGTGGGGAGAGGGCAGGCTCTCGGGGGGCATGGAGGGGGCTGGGACAGGACCTGTAGGAAAGGCTGGGGTCTTTGGGAGAGAGAAAGGGGCTGGGGGAGAGGTAGGGGTCTCGGGGAGCGTGGAGGGGCCTGGGGTCTTTGGGGGAGGGAGAGGGACTGGGGGAGGGGCAGAGGTCTCCGAGGGAGTGAAGGGGGCTGGGGCAGGAGCCACAGGAAATGCTGGGCAAGAGGTTGGGGCCAGAGGGGCAGCAGCAGAGACCACTGGAGAAGCCAAGGCCCCAGGGGATGAGAGAGAAGCTGGGGGAGCAGCAGTGACTACAGGAGGAACAAGAGGGGCTGGGGAAGTAGGTTGGGTTACAGGAGTAGCAGCAGCCAGAGCTGATGTCACAGGGGGAGAAACAGGAGCCAGAGGGAAGAGGGGGGCATGGGCAGCAGCCACAAGGGGGGTGGCTGAGATTGCAGGAGGAGCAAGATGGCCTGGGGCCGCAGGAGCCACCAGAACAGGGGCCACAGGAGGAACGAGGGGGGTCAGGGAAGAAACAGGAGCTGTCAAAACTGGGCATCTAGCAGAGGCTGATGCCGCCAGGGGGGCAAGAGGGGTGGTGACAGGGGCCAGGGGAGAGCTTGGGGTAGCAGAGGGAGATGCCAGTGCTGGGCCCGCAGGAGTAACTGGGGAAGCCGCAGGCCTGGGAGAGCCTGGAGTGACGGAATCGGCTGGGTCTGCAGGGGGTATAGGGGGAGGAGGGCTGGGCACTGAGATGCCAAGAGCTGCAGTTGGGAGCTTTAAGGGAGCGGAAAAGGTAGGAGGCATCAGAGCTGGGACCACAGGTGGGGAGGCAGGGGCTACAGGGGAAGCAGGAGACGCTGGGGAGGGGGGCTGCTCTAGTGACACAGCCAGGCCTGTGGGGGCACTCGAAGAGGAGGGCTGGGCAGGGTTAGCGGCAGGAGCTGGAGCTAGTGCCAGGGAAGGAGCAGCATGAAGAGATGGAGAGAGAGAAACAAAGTGAACCAATGAGAAAAGAAAACCAAGGGAGCAAGGAGAGAAAGGTGAGTTATCCAATGTGACCCCACATGGGCTGCAGTTCAGTTACCTGGGCAGAGGGGTGGCCCCAGGCGATGGCCCTTTAACACCACATCCCTTGCGGCTCCCAAAAAGCTCTCCACACACGACAGACGCCTCCCCCTCTCCCCAGAGCGAGACCGATCAATGTATTTTCACACACAAACCAGGACGCTGTGTGGGTTTCTAGATGCCATGTACAAGTGCCTGACAAGCCAGGTGGAGTGGTCGATGTCTGGTTTGTTCGGAGTTTCCCTGGCTCTGGAAATCCCCCTCTGGCTTTGGTGGAGGATGCTGTCCCAGCAGACTGGTACAAGCATTCAATTTTTCTCCCAAAGGGATTCTGGTAGCATGGGAGAAGTTACATACCCCTGTGCTTCACACAGTCCAATTCAAAGCTTGACTCCCTCAGCTAATACGGAGGTGTGGTCTGCAGAGGCAGCAGGCCCGGGCATGCAGGGCTCCACCTGGATCCAAAGAGGGCAGGAACACGGGCCGGGCTTCGCTGTCTCTGTGGCTGCACCTCCATATTAAAGAGGAGTCTGGCTGCAAACTGCTCCTTTTTAGGTGGGTTAGGTTAGGCCCTGGCACTTGGGATGCCAATGAACAGGAAGGAAACATCCCAAGTTGCCACACAGCTCCTGAATGTTGCGGTTTCATCGTCCCAACACACGAAGCTCTCTCACGCATTCTTTATCCGAGGAAGGCTTTACAACCATGCAATTCAAGGCCTAGTGTGCTCCTGGAATGCAGGTTTTCTTTTACATGTAAGTGAACTGAGGCATGCGGCAGTGACATGGCAGAAGAACCCAGGAGTCCTAGCTCTCAGGTTCCTGCTCTTGCACTGCACTCTTCGCTAAATGGTTTTGTTAATGGACTACCCAGCACAGCAAACATTGTTAATGAGACGCACGGGGGACGGGACATGAGTTCAGAATACCTGACACTTGAACAGGAGGCTCAGAAACAGCGGCTGCGGGCGCTGCAGGAGCACCGGCAGGAGGGGCAGGGACAGCAGGAGCTAAACAAGCAAGAGTGAAAGGTTATTACCGAAAAGTCCTTCCAATCAGGAGCTGCTGCAAGCAAGAAGGTTCTGCTCCATTTCCAAGACCAACCAGGTCCCGCAAGAATGGTGCCGCTCAACTTTCGCCTCTGGATACCAGAGTTCAAACCCAGGCTGGGCCGCAACCCATGCAAGCTAGCGTGGGGAAGATGGATCCAGGACAGCGAGGTCCTGGTGATTCTGCTGGTCAGGAGCGAGATACACTGGACAGCTGCACTCCAAAAACAAGCCGCGCCTGCCCACATGATACATAACTCTAGCGAGGGGGATCAGCCCTGTCCTTTCTTGAGCGCTCGATGTACCCCAAGCCTCCGAGGGACAGCACTCAGCAAGGTCTCTGGAAGAGGGTGGCAGAACAAGTCGAGACTGAACTAGGGAGAAACCTGCGTAGTCTGTATCGAAGGGCAGGGGAAGAGGCCGCATTTGGCAGCGTATGTGAACGAGCTGGTTCTCATGAGCAGCAATCTGCTTAGCAAAAAGCAGCAGGCAGAGGGGTCAGGCAAGGAGAAGGGCTGACCTGCTCCAGTTGATATTCCACCATCAGGTACAGTTCCACTGGAGACATTGTGACTCAGGCCACATGGGGCAGCCTGCAACCCCAGAATGCCACTAGTTAAACAGGAACAGCAGCGCTGCCTGGGGTGTTACATCATTTAACCCAGCATTGGCTTCCAGGGGCTAGGAATGGGGTGGGATGGGGCCTCATGATGAGCAGGAGAGTGGGGAAGAGATGGCCTGTTCCCAGCAGGCCTGAGACGAGGTCTGCAGGTGTCTGAGATGCAGAGGGCTTCTCTGCGTTCTTCCCCTGAACAGCTTGAGAACAGAAGGGAAACGCCTTTTGTGAGTCTGAGGCCTGACTCCCACTCCAGAGCGCCAGGTCCTCTCCCAGCAGGGCCGTGCTGACTAATGCAGAATGCAAGGCTTGGCTGCAGCATGAAGGTAACCCCAGCGCTGCATTGAGCGAGACCCTCCTGCGGGGGGGGGGGGGCGGGAAGAAGAGACTCCCCTCAGCCCTATCTCACTAGCTAAGACGCCAGGCCAAACTCTAAGCTCTTGCCTGAATCAGGTAATAGGGACACCCCATGTGCTGACATTCCAAGAGCTGAGCCCTGATCCAGGTAGCAATGACCAACTCGTTGATGTGTCAGACACTTTGCATAGGTCACTTGACTGCTCACTCTGGCAGATGCCAGACGTCAGACGCACACGTACAGTCCTGGCTCAGCCTTTCCCAAATCGGGTTTAGTGCTAGTCAGAGACCAGAACCTGTCATCTCTCAGCTGCTGAGAGCCAGAGATCTAGGCCCAGTTCCGTACTCAGTGCATACACTGATGTCTCGAACCAGTGCCCACTTGCGGGGTGAGGCCCCTCAAAAAAGCCCCCTCCACCCCCAAGGAAAGAGAGCAGGAGTTGGTTTCCAGCGTTAGTGAAATGTACGACACTAAAACATGGCAGATCCCAGAGTGGAGTCTAAAAGTGGGAGCCCTGTAGCAAGGGGGAAGAAAGGCCCAGCACATGCCCCCCAGAAGCTACCGGCTTCCGAGTAGGGAAACCGATCAGTTTCTTAAGAGGGAACTACCAAGTCTAACAAAGGGGCGCTAATCTCAGAAAAGTGCTGAGCCGAGCATGAACCAGGCAGCAGGTGGCATTCCCTGTAACTTTCCCTTTGAAAAATTCTTTCCAGTCTCCATGAGGCCTTGTTGATCCTTCCACATTTGCCCAAGATGCCTCAGATACGATCACTCTGGACATAACTGAGACACGACTGCCATGCAACCGCCAGCTCTAATGCCCCCCAGCAGTGGATTTCATTGAGGCCACAAACAATTGGTGAAGCTCCTAGTAACTGGGCTGTGGGGGTGGCAAACAAAGCCCCACATTGCTGGTCCTCAGGAGTTCAGCACTGCGTTACGCTCTTTCCACAGGCCACTCTTAACTCCCGCAGAGATACACTTGGGTGGCAAGAGGTGCAATGAAACCAGCTCAGAGATTAAGTCACACAAACGCACGTAATCGTACATGTTATCAGAGCCCTCTAACCTGCAGTGCCCCACCAGGTTTCAGAAGAGTCTGCTCAATGCAGAGCTGGTATTTCTAATGCTCTAGATGAGTCAGAGCCAGACAGGATAACTCTTCGATGCCCCCCTTCCCCCCCGCACCAGACTCTACCTCCTGTAGTAACTTGAGACCTACCTGAAGGCTCCAGAGTAGCTTCAGCCTGTACAGCCTCAGCCTGGGAACCCTCGCCTGCCACCTCAGGACTCTTGGTGGCAACTGTTCTGGTCTGCTCAGCTGCCAGTGTCACTCGTGTGAGAGCCTAGTTTGCTCCCCCGGGGGCCGGGGGAGGAGTTACTGCAATAGCACCAGCTGTTGAGTACACACCCCCTACTACCAAGACCCACCAACCTTTATATACTCCATGGCGTGGGAAGACACCCAAGAGATGAGAAGCATCAACAGTGGGGAAAATGTGTGAGTTATCCTCGGAGACCCAGAGAAAAACCATGCCCTCGGATGCTGCAGCTCTGTATTCACCCAAGGGCACCAATGGTGCCTGGGAAGTTACCCTGCCATAGGAATCGCAGCTACCTCTCAATGAGGCATTTAAAGAAAATGACAGCATGACAATACTGCAGGCCAAACTGAGCTACCTACTTGATTTATGACCAACAAGAACAACTTAACCATCATGCTGAGACCTGGACTTCGGCTCCACCCACCTCCCCCCAGGTTATTTCCCTTCACAAAACCTTTCCCCCAGCAGCGTTTGATCATTCGTATGGTCCCAATTTTTCTTGTTGTCCCCAAGTCAAACTCACACAGCCCTTGGACAGAATTCACCCCATTTACCAGTCATGCACTGTGTGGCTCCCCACGCCTCAGGCCCATCCTACAGTCATGCAGTGTGCCCCGACCCTCTAGGCAGAAATGTAGCAAACAAGGCCATACTATTCGCTAACCGGATCACAGCACTCAGGAAACCTTCAAGAGAGACAATTGAGAAGCACAACATACAGTGGGTTTGAAAATCGTTACTAAATTCATACACACTGCAAAACGCAAGCAGGATTCTGTTGCTTTTTTTTTTAAAAGCTGCACCGACTCTCGATTCAACTCCTCCCTCCCTCCCAGGAGTAGTCAGGCGTTCATATAGCACATTCATCAGCAGTGCATCACAAGTGCAGTGAATGCCAAACTCCGCTGTAACTTTCTGGCTGAAGCATCATGTTACTCCCTTGTCCACTTTTAGCCATTCCATTGGAGAGAATCTGTTATCTAGTCAGTTTCAAGGAGTTAAAAGGAACCTCTCAGCACCCAGTAAATCTTTGCAGATTTACAGCTACATTGTCCTGTGGCTTTAAAATGTTTCTCTCCCCCCGCCCCCCACATGCAATATGGGAAAGGAGTACACAGGGGAAAGAGTGAAATTGACTCTACATCAAGTGCCCTTACAGACACAAAGAAAACAAGCTGAAAAAAATTAGTATCTCTAATCTGCTTCACTACTAAGGACTTACAGTGTTACTTGTAACAACATTAGGTTACAAATGCCTGACATAAACTGATGACATCCCCTGATGGAGGGAATCAGCATGTTACTGAATGTACCAAGCATGCTTTTGCAATTCCACTGCAGGCCATGTAACACAGAGCTGGCTACGCTGGGACTGCGTTGTCCAACTCTGAATGTTACCATATACTTAATAATCTGTATCACTGCTGGCATGAAGTGGCTTTTGAGCTGGTTGAGTGAGAAACACCCATACAATCATGTGGTGATGCTGTGGGACAAACAGTTCTGCCTTGTACGACAGCAGGCAGCCAAACAATGTGTGGTTAAGAGAAAAGGCACCAACATCCAGCATTTCACCCAGGTTAGAGCAGCAGAGACCCACATACTTGTGTTCCACTTAGGAACCACAGCAAATCAGAACACTAGTTAAATGAAAGCAGGTTGGTGTTTTACAATTAGTATTTCTGCACATCACACACTGCCAAAGCCTTGGTTGTACAGCTGGGCAACAGTATCGACTGATCCCTTATTGCCCTTCAAGCATGCTATCACCTTTTCGACTGAAAGAGCCCCCTTAACTCATCCATTTGAGCAAGTGAAACCCAGTCAAGTTACCAGCACTCAACCTTCCTTTGTCAAGGCTTTTAACTAGACTTCCAAAAGCCACCAATGGTCAAAATATTCTTGTTCTCCCTCCCCACAAACTGGCTTCACCTGTTCTTGAAGTTTAGGGTGGATGAGTTTTGGGATCCTTTCAGAAGGTGTATAATAAAGGAAAGCAACACTAACCTGTCTCAGCCTGAGGCTGTGGCAGTTCCTGCTCTGTGGCTGGGACGGTTTCTGTTGCTTCACCAGGCATTTCTGAGAGCAAGAAAGAAAAACAGATGCCACTATTAGTGAAGGATTCAGTTCTTTGGGATTTGGGGAGCTATGAGGAAAAAATCCCATGACATTCATAGTTAATGTCTCTCCCACAAACAGGAAGGCCAAATAGATGCACGTTTGTGTGGCTACAAATAAGGAAGTTTCATAAAACTTTTAAAACAAGCAAAAGAGAAGCTGTAATTTTATTTCACCATGAAATTGCAACTAAGTTGTCTTCCCATTACCAAACCCTTGTATCACAGCATTTCCTATTTCCAGCAAGTAAGTAAACTCGTTATGCATGTCCTCAGAAGCAATAGGTCTGCAATGGTGATGACAGTGACCAAGAACTTAAGATTAAAAATGGAACTGGATATTCATATGGATATCATGAATATCCAGAGTTATAGTTAATGCCAACACAGTTAATGGAAATGATATAAACTCTTGTACTTCAGGACAAAACCAAATCTATTAGAGATCAAAATGCCACTTGTGTGTGTGGGGGGGAGAGAGAGAGAGAGAGGTGGGGCTGTTATGTGTCAAATAATCCCTCATCTGCCTGCTGTAGGGTTCTTGCACCTTCCTCTGAAGTTTCTGCTACCAGCCACGCTCAGAGACAGGATACCAGGCTAGATGGATTTGGGGTCTAAAGTGCACTGGCAACCCCTATATTCCTATGAAACTCAGTGGCCTAGATAATAATTCTTGGCCCATATACACAGCACGTTTGACCTGGCCAACAGCTCTTTACAGACTTCAGTCAGCTCTCACAACTCATGAGTTTCAAAGAGGCATGTCCTTCCCTACTTGAGAGGAAAAACGAAGGGGCAGAAAGTTGAAGCGACTTGTCAGACGCCACATGGGGAGCTAGTGGAAATCAAGAATCAAATTCTTCCTGTCTGAAGGAAGTACATGGAGATAGCAGGACCCAGAAGCTTTGGCCAAGGACACTGGGCCAATCCTGTATTGTGAAACGCACCCCCTGCGACCTTTAGCGCCAGCACCTCTGGTTGTGAGGTCTCCTCGGGAAACCCCACCCATTCAGTACAGCACTGGGGAGCTGGTTTATCTACCTGGGCAGGAAGAAGGGCCGACTCAGACCTGGGATGTGAAGTTGTGGGGGGCTCCAGACGGTTTTGGGGTTTAAAGCTTGAGGCTCAGACCCCAACCCCCACCCTGAAAGCCCAGGACGGGCACACTCCCCAGTCCCAAAGTTATTCTACGGGGCGGGAACTCGTGACCCACCCCAGAGGAGGACGGGAGTGGGGGAGACATGGACACCCCCCATTCGCAAAGGGGAACGACTCACCCTCCTCCCCCCCCTCAGAAAATGCCCCCTTCTTGCTCCTCAATGTCTCCCAACCAGGCGCCCTGCTACCCCCCACGCCCACGAGGGGGGGGACACCCCCCTACCCGCCAGGTACCGGGGAGGGGCTTCCACTGCCGCGCCCCCCCCCACTCAGGAGCCGCAGGGCCCGGTCCTCTCCTCCCCCCGCCCCCACCGGGAGCCCCCCTCCCTGGGGCAGGGAGGCCTCGCAGCCGGGCAGTAGCTGGGACCCAGGCTCCGCCGATGCGGGGCCCAGGCCCGGCCCGCTGGCTGCTCCCTCCCCAGGCCGGGGACCCCCACCCCCAGCACCCCCCACCAACCCCGCCCCCCCCCCCCCCCCCCTCTGCGGGGCCCCAAAACCCCCACTGCCGCGCCCCCCCCCACTCAGGAGCCGCAGGGCCCGGTCCTCTCCTCCCCCCGCCCCCACCGGGAGCCCCCCTCCCTGGGGCAGGGAGGCCTCGCAGCCGGGCAGTAGCTGGGACCCAGGCTCCGCCGATGCGGGGCCCAGGCCCGGCCCGCTGGCTGCTCCCTCCCCAGGCCGGGGACCCCCACCCCCAGCACCCCCGGCCGGGCCCGCCGCGGGGCGGATGGCGGCGGATAGACGCGGCGGGACTCACTGTGCGGGGAGCCGGCTTCAAGATGGCGGAGAAAAGAGAGAGACTGAGGCGGAGGGGGCGGTGCTTCCGGGAGAAAGAGCGAGAGCTTCCGGGGCAGGGGTCACACACCGCCCTCTTCCCAGGAGCTCTTCCCGACTCCCCCCCCGCGGGACAGGGAGCTCTAGCAGGGGCTGTTCCCTGTGCCTCCCTCCTCTTCCCCAGATTCCCCCCCGTCAGGGGCTGTTCCCTGCCCCTCCCTCCTCTTTCCCAGATTCCCCCCCAAGTCAGGGGCTGTTCCCTGCACCTCCCTCCTCTTTCCCAGATTCCCCCCCAACTCAGGGGCTATTCCCTGTGCCTCCCTTCTCTTTCCCAGAGCCCACCCCCCCCCAGTCAGGGGCTGTTCCCTGCGCCTCCCTCCTTTTTCCCAGAGCCCCCCCCCCCCCAGTCAGGGGCCGTGCCCTGTGCCCCCCTCCTTTTTCCCAAGGC
>NC_133794.1:10095195-10177738 GCF_003597395.2 Chelonoidis abingdonii
CACCCAGGGGCTATTCCATGTTACTCCCCTATCTCTGCCAGGACCTGCACCCCCAAGTGGGGTGGTCCCAAAGAGCTGCTGCCTGCTCTGCCCCCACCTCTATCCTGGGTGTGGCCAGGATGGGGGTTCAGCTGCTCCCTGAGGAGGAAGCTGGGGGTTAGTCTGCTCCTTGGCCCAGTATCTTCCACCCTGTCAGGGTAACAGACGCAGCTGGGATGGGGGTTGGTGTTTGCAATTAAGGAATGTGGCATCTCCTTCCCCAATCGAGCAGGTCGGATTTTCCAACGAACGCAGCGGTTCTCAGCCTTTCCAGATGACTGTCCCTCTTTCTGGAGCTGGATTTGTCTTGCCTACGGCCAAGTTTCACCTCACTTAAAAACTACCTGCTTACAAATCAGACATAAAAACACAGAAGCGTCATAGCCACAGTTACTGAAAAATGGCTTCCTTTCTACCATCTAATTATAAAATAAACCCATTAAAATATAAACACTATACTAACATTTTAGTATAGTATATAGAACTATGTAAAGAAGTTGTATGACATTTTAGTTTGTACTGACTTCACTAGGGCTTTTTATGTAGCCTGTTGTAAAACTAGGCAAATCTCTAGATGAATTAATGTACCTCCTGAAAGACCTCTGTGTACCCCTGGTTGAGAACCAGTTCTAAGAAACCTGCCCTCACTGTCAGACACAAACCCTCTCCTTTCCCTCCCCCCAAAACTGGGCACTTGCTTACTCCCAGGTTACTTAAATTGCACAAACACCACTGGAGATGCTCCAAACTTTGATTTGAGAGACGTTTACTGCAGTTCAGCCTAAACTTAGTCCTACTCCACTTAAGCGAGCGTCCACAGAGGGCTCTAACCTCATTTAAATTCACCCCTTTAGCTAAACCGATGCAAATGATCCTCACACTGATCTTTCTGAGACCTTTCTGACTCGCTCATCCCTCTGAGCCTGGGTCCAGGGCAGGCCAAAAAGGGGAAGCTTTCAACTTAAGCAGCATGTCTGAACTTTTTATTTTCTACTGGTACAAACAATAATCCCTAGCTCTTATCAGTGATCTCCCTCTGGGATCTACTATCATTATCCCCATTTTAAAGATGGGGAAACTGAGGTATAGGGAGGTGAAGTGATTTGCCCCACTAAACTGGGAACAGAACCCAGGTCTCCTGATTCCCACTGTGGTGCTCTATCCACTAGGAAACACCACCCCTAAGATTCCTGTAAGAGGGATGCACGAGAGTAAAATCATTCTCTTCCAATTTGTGCCCAACGTGCGCTAGGGGCTGTATGTCTCTGGCCTGTGTTATACAGAGGGTCAGCTGAGATGATCTAACCGGCTTTAACACCTATGGAAAAACAAAATGTGATTTTAAACCCAAAGATGCCAGCAGGGGGGTGGTGCTGCGTCTGGAATAACTTTTGAGTCAATTTCAAAAATTGACTCCAGTGGATACTGTCCCTTGAAGGTCAGCAGGGGGCACTCTCGCAACGTGACTGGCCTAGCAATGACTTTAAATGACTGGCCGTCTGGAAAAGGACAGGATTAAAAAAAACAACAACAGGTAACCCCTGCACCTATCTGACCATGAGCCTTTAAAGGCCAAAGGGCTCTGGGAGAAAGGGAGTGGTGATAGGATACTTGCAGGGGGCCTGCATTTTATCCCACTCCTGAGTCATGTTTGTTTCTTTACTTTGATGACTAACCTCAGCATTAGAACACAAAGAGGGAGCAACAAACGAAATGGATGAGCCAGGGACCCACGTACCTATCGCTCACTGTATCCCTCAGACCTTTCCAGGCCTGTACCTAGCTCCAAGCCCACCTCTACTCTTTCCCCTGAGACGGGGGGGTCCAGTGACCTTTTCAGATCACTGGTAACTTCCCAACCACAGCAGCCCACAGCACAACTACCACCAAAAGGACACACGGTCTTTAACTGAACCCTTTAATAGTTTTTCTTTTGCATATAACAGCACAAAAGAAGGATACACAGAGCGCCTCCTACTGGGCCATCAGACCCAGGCTGCCTGGAGTTATTCGACACTCTGAGATAAAGAGCTTGGGAATTAAACCCTGCAGCAGGGAGAGGACTACGCAGGCTGCAGCCATAAGGGAACGTTAAGCAGGAGGAGGGACAACTGGGGTAGCCTTTGATGTCTCGAATAAGTCAGTCGAGGTCGAAATCTGGAAGAGCTGGGCCCAAGGAACCATTGCTTAGAAATGACCAATCGAATGGTCCAGCTCACGCATCTGGGGCTGCCAGGCAGCTTCTTCCATTAATAACGGTTTGTCCCAGAGCTCAGGCAGCAGAGTTACCCTGACAGAAAGAAAACCCGTGGGTCATTTTTGCAGGCAGCAGCCAGGTGCCAATACCAGACCCCTGTGTCCTCGGAATCCATCAGCGGATGAGAATTCCTCCCTTCCTCTCGAATCAGCCAGCTGGGATCCCCTCTCTCCTAATTCCCACTTTACCAACAGCTCCTGCTCAGGTAGGTAAAATTCCGCCTTGACCTTGTGCCGGCAAACAGGACCAGTTGGGTTAATCCGCCTGCTGTTTGCAGACGAGGGGAGGAACTGACATCAGCCCATGCCCCTTCGGCTCATGCAAAAGGAAGCAGTTCTTATTTCTTGTCAACAATCCACAGCGTAGTCTTCTCCCAGTGCACGTTCCAAGCCCAGGCTCAATGAACATCCAAATCTTCTTTCTCCAGTAGGCAAGACCAGTTGGGTTTCCTTTTCTTGGAAGCCTGCCGGGCAAAGCCTTTAATGCCAAGAAGAATAAGGTAACTAGAGCAGTCCGATCGGAGCTCTTGTAACGGCTGCTTGGACACAGCAGATGTAGATTTTCCCACTGGAGACTCTAGAATCCTCAGAAATCTCCTTGTAAGTCTAAAGGAAAGAAACACAGGATCTTAAACAACAGAGAAAGCTGCACCCGTGACTTATTATACGTCTGCCTTTCTTCTCCTCTAAGCCAGTGATACTCAGACCTCAGCAATTCAGGAGCCAAATCAGCGCTCAGCATTACCCAGCAAAGCCACCGCCGTGTGAATTCACTGTTTCATTGACGACAGGTGCTCTATATTGATATTTAACCGGAATGACAGGGAAATATTTAATTTATATATTATTTTCACAGCAAAATGACTAACCAGGTGCTATTATCTGCTCAACTGCAATCAGTTAGTAACACAGCAAAAGCATCCTGATGGGCTAATAATTAAATCACGGTGTTTGAATACCACGTGCTGCAAAGAGCCGCAGGAGACACACCAAAGAGCTACCCAGTCTGAGTATCACTGTGGTAAGCAGAAGTTGATGGGCATTAAGACACATGACCTTTTTGGTTACGTTCTCATTGACGAGAGCAACGCAGTTCATCCCTCAGCTGGTTTAACCAGAGTTAAACACCCCTTTTACCTGCAGGGAGGACACAACCTAAGGGGAGCTGAAGTGACACGGCTAGTGAGTGGCACAGCTGGAATAGAACCCAGGCAGCTGTGCACTGACCATTGGGCAGTATCACCCCCTCCCATGCTTGGAAGTCAGGACCACATTTCTGCGGGCAGAAGGGAGAGCCCTGAAAGGTTTCGAGCAGCCTGGAGGAGGAGAGGCCCTGCCCAGTCCCCTCCTCGGCCCCTACCGCTCTTCCTGAGAAGCTCCCCTTTGCGAGACTTGTCCATTTCCTCCACAAACTGTTCGAAGACTCTCACGTATGGAGCCAAGCTGGTTTTCTTATAGTCTAAGGGACAAAGAAAGACACGTGCAAAGGATCTGCCGGCCGTACAGAGTGTATGCAATGCCTCATGTTACAATCCCTCAAACGTGGGCTCTCAAAGCTGGGTGTATCAAGAGGCAACGTGAATTCAACGTCCATCCAGGCCTGTATCTTAACTTAGCCTTCATAGTTTCAGCGCTGGCTAACTGCATCAGGCATACAGGGAAAATTTCCCCCTGGCATTGCCCACAATGCAGCAGTGGGACGCTGCCACCTCAGCAGTGCACAGGCTCGTGACTCGGAAGACCCAAGTTCAATTTCTGGCCCTGCCACTGGCCTGCTGGAGTGACTTCTCCTGTGTGCCTCAGTTTCCCCATCTGTAAAAGGGGGATAACGTGAAAACTGCTACAGAAGAGGAAGGTGTTAATTCTTACTGAAATGCCACTGGGCTTAGCAGCAGTTAATTTACACGTCTGGGAGTATGCCACATGGGTTTGGAAAAATTCTAACTCTGGGGGCACTTTTTGTTCTACTTTGGAAGCTCATTTTCCAGGAGCAGCAATTTCCAGGGGGTGCCTCTTTCCGCCCCTTCGTGAGCTGAAGACCTCTGCTATTCACCCTGGAGGAGCTCTGGCTGCTGCATGAAACTGAGCCAGGCCCTCAGCAAAAATATTCTGTGGTTGACGAGTGGCTCTGGGAGTGAGAGGATCCTGGTTGAGGCTGTTGTGTGCTGCTCTGGGGACTGGAAATACTGACTAGGAAAGAGGGGTATCAACTTTCAAGATTGACTGCTGGGTGGACACATAAGCTAGTCCCCCCTGTGCCCAGATGGAGCTGCCACACCTGACCTCAACTGTTATAATCATAGACTCCTAGACTATCAGGGCTGGAAGGGACCTCAGGAGGAATCTAGTCCAACCCCCTGCTCAAAGCAGGACCAATCCCCAGAGAGATCTTTGCCCCAGATCCCTAAATGGCCCCCTCAAGGACTGAACTCACAACCCTGGGTTTAGCAGGCCAGTGCTCATACCACTGAGCTATCCCACCTGACCCCCTATTCTTTGTTCTACAGCAACAGCAACGAAGTTCGGGCCCCACTGGGCTGAGCGCTGCACAGACACACAACGAGAGACAGCCCCGATCCTGGATAGTTTGCAAGCTAAATAGACGAGATGGGCTGGGAGGGGAAACTGAGGCAGAGAGCGGAAAGTGCCCTGCCCATGGGCACAGAGCAAGGTAGAGAACCCAGGTCTCCTGTCCCCTAGACCATGCTCCCGTCCGAGGTCCCATATCAATGTGCTTTAATAAAAGCAGCATCTTTCATGACTACTCACCCCTGGTGCGGCGTTTGGGTTCCGGCTCCGCCTCGTTTTCCTTCTCTCCATCCTCCTCCTCGTGAGCCATGTCTAGTTCACTACAGAGGCAGCTAAGAACAAGCAGAGTGAGAGTCCTTTACAGCTAGCTACCCAATGCCACTAGTTAGCCTCTAGCCCCGATCAGCCCCACAGACCAGAGCAGCACAGAGCAGCCTCATGGCCTGGCCGCTCGCTCGTGGAGTGCTAACCCGGCCCACTCCATGCCGGACAGATCACACGACAGAGGGTTCGCTGCCTCGCAGTCTAAAAACCAACAAACCATCCACCTTGCGCTGGTAAATATCTTGGGAGTCTGCACTCATTAGGAGGCTCCATTCCCCCCATGGGCTCCCTGTGTGCCACCCTCCTATCCCACCCACGCCAAAGGCTCTGGGTGTCTCCTGCTCTCCACATGTTCGGGGCTGAGTTTCTCGCTGCCCCCTGCTCCATTCCAGGAGCTTTGGGTCTCTTTCTTTTGTCTCCCCCCTCCAACGCACTGTTTCCCCACCCTCCCTGGATTGGCAGGTGGCCGGTGTGCTTGTTCCCTGACCATAGATCGTGACGTTACAAAGAGGAGGCCGCATGCTAGGAAAGATGAAGTTTCCTCTCCCTCTGGCTCTCCTTGATGGCTGAGCATCTGCCCCACAGGGCAGGGGCTCTGGGTGTCCCCGATTTCCTCTCTCCCCATTTCCTGATCTCCCCCCAAATCAAAAGGGTTCTGCCTGTCGACGCTGGAATCCCAAACTCAAGCAGAGGTAGCATTCGGAAGTGATCGCGTTCCACGGTCAGACACGCCCCATTAAGCGGAGAGGGAGGTCCCGCAATCCTGGCCCGTCACCGGTACCTTATGGTTGGAACGGCGAATGGGTCGAACTGATCCAGCTTCCTCAGATCAATCGGGACTGAAACACGACCTGGGAGAGGCAAAACCAGTGTCACTTTACCAGCTGCGTGCTTCCTGTGTCACCCAGAGGCCACAATGGGGGTCAGGGCCCCTTGGGCTGGCAGCTACACAAGAAAGAAGCTAGATAACCCTGGCCTAAAGAGCTAGCAACCTCGGTGTGCTGCAAGTCTCAGGCGGAGAGACAGCCAGGGCTGGGACGGGGACAGAAGCAAGTTTAGCACAGCGAGATGCAGTCACACCTCACCATGAACCCAGGCAGGGGATGGGACCATCTTTTGGTTGTGTTAGGACAGCACCTAGCTGTTCACAGTTTAACGATGCTAGCCAAGGTGTGAGATGAGGAAGGTGAGGTAAAGACAGTGTGGATTTCTGGACTGCACGGAGACCTGGGTCGGCAGGCAGGAGCTGATCGTCAGCTCTCTGCCTAAAAGGGAGCTCGTGGCACCAGGATCCCCCGTTGCATTAGCCAGGGGAGTGTCTGGCAGGGAACTTGCTCCCCATCCAGGTCTGAAACAAGGAGGGGGCTTTGGGGCGGCTGATGGGGCGGAAGGCTGAATTTCTCACACTTGCGCCGGTGAGATTCCCTACCCGCAGAATGGGGATAACACGACCGCCCCGCCCCACCGGATGCCGGGCCAGCGGATCTACATCAACGCGTGCACGACCTGTTTTGGGGTGGACGCTGAACGGGCTCTTCAGTAAGTGGCTGACTCCTCTGCTGACGTTGATATCCAGCCGGGGAAAGCAGTACTGCAGCATGATCTCCCACTCTGCGTGGGAGGGCTAGGAGCAGACAGATAGTCACGGGCCGGGATGGCTTTTGTGCTACGAGGCCCCATACACTCCCTGTCTCTGAGCCCTCTGCAACCGAGTCCCACCCCGGAGATTCAAGGACGTCACCATCCTAGGTACAGTCAGAGGCCCTGATTCTGCATGAGAGACAGCTACCAGGGAATACCCCTCACCAGGGGGTGTTGTTGGCAGGGCAGACGCTCCCTATAGCATCCCCATCCGAACGGGGACCAGTGCTGGATTTGGACTCAGAAGCCTGGATTCTATTCCCAGCTCTGCCACTGGCAAATCCCAACACTGCCCCGTGCCTCAGTTTCCCCATCTGAAAAATGGGAGCGAACGATACCGATCTTTGTCATGCACTTTGAGATTGATGGATGGAAAGCATCAGATAAGAGCCAGGCACGGTTATTATTCTAGGGGCGTGCCCAGCTCTGGATACCACATACAGGGCTGGGACAGAAGCAGAGTGTACGTTCGATCAGACCCCAGAGCCTGATCCTAAGAGCACTGAAGCCAACAGGGGGAAAAAATTGGGCCCAACGACCAACCGTCCCCCACGTGCCTCACACCCGTCCCCAGCTACGTTCTTGGTCTGTTCCTTACCTTGCATTTCTCCATCTTCTTTTTCAGGAGCTCCCAGCGCTGGATGGAATCATGCTTTTTGGGGAATTCCCGCAGCAGGCTCTCTCGAACCGGTGATCAGCTGTTAAGGGGTTACAAGGCTCTCCTAGGGGCCAACCGCCCGTCAAGGGAAGCCCAAAGCTCCAGTATTCCTAAGGCAAGAGCTGTGTCACTCTCCGAACGGCAGTAGTACTGGGACAGGGGCTCTGTTAAGCACCCCCCAGAGACAGACAAAGGCGCCTGGTCTCTGCCCAAGGAGTTTACAACAGGGTGTGTCAATCTCATGCACACGCCTTCGTATTTTTCTAGTGCCAAGGGAACGCCATGAGCTTTTCCCATCTCGGAGAAGTGGGGAAATGCAGCTGGAACCCAGACCTGACCAACAGACCCGGCTATCGGTCCATTACAACGTGTGTAATGCGATAGCCCCTAGAAGCCCTGATCGAGATTGTCCCAAGTGCTCTCCGTGAAGGCAGGACACAACTCTGGGGGCTTGAGCCCCAGCAGGTGTAAACTGGTGCCACTCCACTGCGGTCGATGGGCAGCCCCCACCCCCGGCGGCGTGAAGTGGCTGCAGCTCCCGTGAATTATAGGCTCGGCCTGTTGATTTCACTGCCCAGTAGGCTTCCTTGACAGACGTCACCCTTAGAGCCAAGCTGAAGGCACCTCGGCGCATCCCGCACACAGAGCTGGGCGCACGCCTATGTCTCAGGTGACCCCAAGAACCAGGACCCTCAAGTTCTTGCCGCCCCACCCCCGCATCCGCTGAGCTGCAAAAAGGCCCCTGCGAACAGCCAAAGGATATACTCTGGGACGAGGGCAACCACTTTCTCCCAGCTCTCGCTGCTGCCCAGGATATCCTGGCCTACCAGGGCGTATTCTTCAAAGTACGGCTCCACCAGACTCAGCGAGTTGCTGGGGAAACAAGTGAGGGCGGGGGAGAGGGGCAGGATGAGAGAGCTAAGGAGCTTGACGAGCTGCACTTTGGCAGAGGAAGGCAACACAATGCCTGGATTTAACCCTGACGCCTCTAACACCATATGGCGGGCTGGACGCTCAGCTACTTCCTCCCTGCACATAGGGAGAGGGGGATCTAAGCTGTATTCTGGGACTGGGCAGGATCCTGCCTGTCTCCTGATTAAGTTAGAGCAGCCCCAGGTCTGCTCCAACATACGCTCCTCTCCCTGTGGCCCTCGGGAAGCACAGATTAGCCATAACTCAGTGTGATCTTGCCACACCCTCACCTGCCCACGATGCCAGGGGCTGGGAGCAGAGCAGATGCAGAGCCCCTTATGTCTTGCTCCACGCCAGACTGGGGAGGGCCCCAGCGAGGGGAGGCTCCCAGGGAGTCACTCTCACCCACTTTAAACTGGTCTAAGCGGCACAGAGGGGCCCGAATACAAATGGGACCCAGGCCCAATGAGCAGGGCGCGGCATGCGACTAAGCCAGGTTGATGTACATGAGCCACCATCCAGCGTCACGGCAACTGACCTGATGAATGGGTGAATGGGGTCGGTCAGGTTCACCTTCTTTATGGTTTCGGACCCGCCCTGGGAAGCAAAAGAGGAGATGGTTCGTACAGCTCAACCCCTCCCCTAACCCGGAAAGCAGGCGCTGAGCGAGGAGGGTGGAAGATTCTGGCTCGAGGGCACCATCTGCAGAGGACCCTGAATGCTCACAACTTCAGCTGGGGTCCATGCTCTGGATCAACTACAGACACCCTGGAAGTTAGAGCCCTGCAAGCCTGAGTCTGCAGACTCAGCCTCAGACTCACTGGATAAAGCCATTGCTGATACCGCAGTGACTGGGGCCAGAGGACCTGCGACCGACAGGCCCCGTATTTGCGTTGCTGTGCTTGGCACAGCCTGGCTTCGGAAGAGACGCAGGACGCAGCCAGTTTCTCAGCCCACCCCTGCCCCGTCAACTCCCACGCACCTTCACGAGGGTGAGATACTCCACCACCGCGGCACGCATGGCGGACGACCACTTCCGGACGGAGTCGTCACACACCCAGCAGTGGACGCCTCGCCGGCCTGAATACACCCACAGGCGGTGCTTCACCCCAAAATCCTCTGCAGGGGGGACACGGAGCAGAGTCAGCACAGAGCTCGGGTTGGAAACAAGGATTGTACAGGACACAAGTAAAGCTCTGTGGAGCAGAGTTCTTGGCCCCCCTGGGTCCCACACAGGGCCAGCACACATTGGGTTACGTTCTGGAGTCTGCAAACGGACCCGAGGGAGGCCCTGTTTTATTCTGCATCCCATGTGCCCCACAAGCCCCCTTGCCCGCCTGGCTTAGCCCGTATCCCTGTTGGCAAATGGGTTAAAACGAGAGGCATCATAAGTGACACTGACAGCTGGTCAGGAGGCCAGTGCGAACAGCGCCGCTCGTGCTGAGTGGGCAGCCCGCAAGCAGGGCTCTCACCAATATATATGTGGCCTACATATCCCAGCATGCAGTGCTCCATCTCGATCTGCAGTGCACACTGGGACCTGTAGTCTCTGCAGGTCCCACCACCACATGCCCAGCCGCTGAAATGGGTCCTGTTTTACACAAGTAGGAGTTGCCAAAGGAGCTCTCAGCCTGCTGGAGTTTGGACTCCCTGGAGAGTGCGGGGGAGACACCACCACAGACGTTCAGGACACGGCTAGAGAGGAAACATCAGAGCCCCAACGGTGCCGCGCAGACTGGCCAATACAGCAGTGTTTGGACCCAAGGGGTGCAGCCAGTACTTGCCCACGAGCGCACGGTCGATGACACGGATCGCAATGGTCATAAGGGTCCAGCACTTGGAGCAGATCTCAGCAGAGCTGAAAGGAGAGCGGCACAGAAGTAAGGCAGGGTAAGCATGAGCCTTCCACAACATAAACCCTCATGCCCTGGCACGGCTAACCAAGCAGCCACAGGGTCCTGCTGTCAGAACCACGCCCTGTTGCCTACCCCTTGGTCACAGTCAGGGCGAGAACTCTCTGGAGCAGCACGTTTGTGACCTTGGCACGACCCCGTGCCTCAGTTTTCCCATCTGTAACATGGGGTTCCCTTGTCTGCTTCACCTCTTTCGACTGCAAGCTGGTTGGGGCAGGAACTGTCTCACAACATGTCTGTGCTCACTGGAGCTCTCTAGGAGCAGACGGCAAGAGCGAATACCTGCAGCACCTCCGGACGTCGTCGTAATCCGTCATGTCTATGTCGAACACCAGCTCCTTCTCCTGAGCCTGGAAGGCACCCATGTGCACACTGTTGTGCTGGATGGGCTGCAGAAGGGGAAGAACGGGTCAGTTTCGATGGCCGGGGATTCCTCCACGTGACCTGCTAAGCCAGCTGTGTTGCATTCACATGCCATCTGAGTCGCTGCACCACAAGGCAACGGGGATGGGTTTGGCCACCAGCTCTTGTGGCAGCTGCTGCTACCGAGGATTTTGTGATGTTCTCCCAGCCCCAGGGGGCTAGCACCTCGCCCAGCTCTCATTCTCTCAGTCGGTGGAGAGGAAGCAGTGTCACACAGACCCTACCCTGCACTTCCCGAACCAGAGTCGGAGTCAAGATTCTTGGGTTCTAGTCCTGGTTCCAGGAGGCCAGGAGAGTCAAATGCAGGGGCTAGCTCTCAACTTTTCCAGACCACTGTCCCCGTCAGGAGTCCAATTTGTCTTTTGGACCCCCAAGTTTCACCTCACTAAAAATTACCGGCTTACAAAAATCAGACATCAAAATACAAAAGTGTCACAGCCACACTGTTACTGAAACATTGCTGACTTCCTTCTTTTTACCATATAATTCTAAAATAAATCGACTGGAATATAAATCTTGTACTGACACTTCAGTGCGCGGTATACAGAGCAGTCTAAACAAGTCATTGTCTGTATGAAATTGTAGTTTGACCTGACTTCGCTAGGGCTTTTTCTGAAGCCTGTTGTAAAACTAGGCAAATCTAGATGAGCTGACGCCTCCCCTGGAAGACTTCTCGCACCCCCAGGGTATGCGTAACCCTGACAGAGAACCACTGGCCAACTGGTCAGACCAGAGGGGCTGGGAGTTAGAACTCCTTCGATCTCCTGCTAGTCCGATGGTTGGAGAATATGAATCAGGATTCCTGGCTTCTATCCCAAGCTCCAGGAGTAGTATGGTCAAATAGTTAGAGCAGAGGGCCTGGGCATCTTTGTTTCTAGGTGTACAACTTTACATTAGTCCCTACTAAAAACACAGTTTGCATACGTCCTGTGTAGCAAGCAGATTGCTCTGTGTCAGTGACCTGTTCTCTTCATTATTTACCATGCTCCCAACTTGTGTGTCACCTGCCAACTTCCTCGGTGACGATTCGACGTTTCCTTCCAGGTCACTGATAAAAACATTCAGTGATATAGGGTCAAGAACCACCCGAGGGAAACGCACCCTCTCAGTGATAATTCCCTATTTACAATTACTATTTGAGTCCCAGCAGTCAGCCAATTTTGCATCCATTTAATATGTGCCATGTTGATTTAGCATCCTTCTAGTTTCTTAATCAGAATGGCACGTGGTACAAAGTCAAACACCTTGCAGAAGTGGTTCCCAACCATGCGTACGCAGGGATCTTCCGGGGGGATGTCAACTCATCTAGAGATTTGCCTGGTTTTACAACAGGCGACATAAAACGCACTGGCGAACTCAGGACAAGCTACAATTTCATAAAGACAATGACTCGATTATACTGCTCTGTATACTATACGCTGAAACGTTAGTACAATATTTATATCCCAATCGATTTATTTTAGAATTATATGGTAATAATGAGGCAGTCAGTAACAGTGGGGCTGTGACACTTCTGTATTTTTGTCTGATTTTGTAACCAAGTAGTTTTTAAGTGAGGTGAAACTTGGGGGTGCACCAGACAAACTGGGACTCCTGGGAGGGTTGACAGCCGCTGGGTTACATCAGCACTATGACCGTTATCAATCAAACGTGCGGTCTCATCGGAAAAAGATCCCAAGCTACTTTGACAAGATGTTTTCCACAAACCCACATTAATTGGCATTAATTATATTATCCTCCTTTAATTCTTCATTTATCGAGTCCCGCATCAGCAGCTCCATTATATTACCTGGGAACGAGGTCAGGGCTATAATTAACGAGGTCATCCCTTTCCCCAGGTTAGCCACTTCCCTCTCTCTGCCTCATTTTCTCCATCAATAAAGAAAAACGATAAGCCACCTCGGTGACCTGCCCGTCTACACTCCAGGCGCTAGAGTGGCACAGCTATCCTGCTGTAAACTCATCGTGTAGACACAAGGAACTCCACTTTTCCGAGTGACAGTAGCATTCAACCGTCCACCAAGCTGGATCTACACCCTGGGCTAGGCTGGCAGAGCTGAGGGGTTATGGGGAGGGTGGATTTTTAGACCCTGGAGCTCCATCCCTATATTGATGTATGTTTTATGCGTAGACTGAACCAGAGAATACCGGATCTCATAGTCCGGACTCACCCGATGAGAATACACGGCTCCCACGTCGATCTTGTAGGGGTTCATCTTCTGCATCTCTTTCTCCAGCTCCTGGGGGCTGTTGAAGGACTGGTACCGCACGTAAACGTCATCACGCAGCGTGAAGGAGAACTCCCGCCGCTGGAGGTAATTCTTCACTACTGCAAGGGAACCGACATCGAATCGAGCTGTACTTGGATTGTCTGTACACAAACATCTCCCTAGGGCGCTCACACACACAGCCCGATCTAACGGCCCTCAGGCCTGACAGCCCCCCGTCTCCTAGCTTGGGGCTCCCCCCATACGCAGCCCCTCACCCCTCCTTCCCTGCCACCCCCCAGAAGGGTCCCAACTTCAGGACCTGGGCTGTTTAGAATCCCTCCCTTTTACACTTCCCCATCTTGCTCCCTGCCCTCATCTCCCCCCACAATGTACACGCTCCCTCCTCCCTCAAATTCCCCCCACCTTGGGCATGGACCCTCCCCCCTGTGCACATGCCCCCTCCCTGTACACGCATCCCCATCTCCCTATGCATGCACCCCATCGTCCCCTGCGTGCACCCCCACACCCCATGCACCCCCCTGCCGCCTGTATGCATACCCACACCCTGTGCACCCCCTGTGCATCCTCCACTGCTCCCTGCATGCACCCCCATCTTCTCATGCACCCCACCCCAACCCCTGCATGCACTCTCATCTTCCCGTGCACCTCTATGCACCCCCACCCCCCCGTCGTGCCCCCCACACCCCCCATGCACCCCCATCTCGCCGTTGCACCCCTATGCACCCCACGCCTTCCCCTGCGTGCACCCCCGCCCCCCGTGCTCACCCACTCCCAGGCTCCCCCACATCTCCCCCTGGAGCCCGCGGCGGCCCCCCGGCGCTGGCCGCTCACCCCGCCGTAGCTGGCCAACGCCCGTAAGCCCAGGGGAAGAGGCGCCGGTAGTAGACGGCAGCGTGGCGGCAGAGGAGCCGCGCTCAACCTGGCCATGCCCGCGGGCCCGTGCAAGACCGGCCGGCGCGCGCCGAACCGGCCGCGGCGCACGTGGGCAGGGTGGGGCCGGGCCGGGGCGGCTGGGAGCTGTAGTCCGGGCGGGGCCTCTTTCCGCCCCCCCCGCCCGGCATTGCAAAGCCCCGGACGCCCCATGCCGCTCAGCCCGGCTGGAGCGCGAGCCTGGGGGGCTGCTGCGCCCTGCAACCCACCCGCAGAGCCCTGACTTCAGGGGCACCCCCTGCCACGCCAGCGCCCTCACCCCAGTCCCAGCACGGCCCCGAGGTGCCAACCAGCCCCCTGCACGGCCAGGTGAGCGCCCTGCACTCTTGCAATGCCAAGTCCCACGTCAGACTGAACACCCCCCTCCCCGCTGCGATGCCAGGCCGCTCGCTCCCTGGAAGGGCCACCGCCTCCCCACATACACAGCCCTCCACCCCGGCCACCGCCATGCAGCACACGCATCGTTCGGGGATGGAACGGGAGTGGCCGTGTGTCAGAGGCCCTGTACTGATCACGTGTCATGGAGAGCCTCCGGCATCTCACGGGGTCAGAGCCTGCGCTCCTCTGTTAACATGTTGCTTCTCTGCCCCACATCTGTCTATGCTTCGGCTCCGCATTCACTAAGCACAGAGGGATGCTGTTTTCACCTTGCAGTCTGTGGCCATGAAGCCTTGGCAGGGGGTGTCCCGAAATCAATCATTGATTGAAGGCTAGGGCCCAGTCGATCCTGTCCCTGCTTTCCCAGGGGCTGCAGAGGCAGAAACTGCTTCCCTGGCCTCCCTCCAGCCCAGCCTCCCTCGCTAACAGGCCAGCAGAAATTAATGCACTCCCCTGACTGGTGAACAGCTGGGGGAAAGTTGATATTTGCTGGACCTTGGGGCAGTTAATTATTCATTTCTCCATCGAGCGGGAAGGTGCTAAGATTCCACAGAGGGGACAGAGGGCTGGTTGCTGGGGGCCAAGCGGCCACAGTCCAATGCTGATCCTGCAATTCATGTGCCCACTGCAGATTTCCACCTCCCCCCGATCCCCGTCTCCAAAAGTCCAATATGAACAAGGTTGAGATTTAGGGTCTGCGTGACAAGGACAATTTGCTACAGACGGTCTACAAACTCTCCTGCTTCAGGGCATGAACCGGCTTCTAATATCAGCGATCAGGAGGAAACAGTCTCTGGGAGACCCTGATCTCAGCTGCCCCCCACAGGGCCTCTTGTGCCTGTCTCTGGCGCAGCTGGGGCTGGCCCCGAGCAGAGCTGGGGAATTAAGGGCTGTCCCGGTCCCATCCACCTGGCTGTGCCTGGGACACAAGATTGGGGCGGCTTCCCTCTGTTTCCTGTCCCCTGCTTTGGAACAGATGCTTCACCGTTCGTCTCATCAGCTTAGACTGGGAGCTCATGGGGGCAGGGGCTGCTCACTGTGTGTCTGGCCAGCACCCGTTGGGTGACCAGATGTCCTGATTTTATAGGGACAGTCCGGATTTTTGGATCTTTTTCTTATATAGGATCCTATTTATCCCCTACCCCCATCCTGATTTTTCACATTTGCTATCTGGTCACCCATAGCACCTGCTACGATGTCCCCTCTGTCCTGCAACCTGGGGTGTGGTGCAAGGCCTTGCTCCACCTGGACTACTCACAACCAGCCACCAGCCTGCAGGTCACTCCCGGGTGTGTGACCGCAGCCTGCCAGGCACAGACTGGCTCTCACCAGCCGGGGTTACACTGCAGAGTGGCCTCGACACACTCCCAGTCCTGGATTCTCTCCCCCGAAATGTACGTCCTGTGCTGCCCAGCCCTCTCCTGGACAGAATGAATGCAGTAAATCTGCTATTCCTTCAAGGGAATAATATACAGCAGCTCGTCACCTGAAAGAGTTACCCAGACACCTCAGCGTAAACACAGTGGCTTAGGTAAACCAAGTTGATTACAAAGCAAGACGCTTGAAGTGAGTACGAGCACTGAGGCATAAAAAATCAGAAATGGCTACAAGAGAAATAAAGATAAAACACATCCTAGTGCCGAACATAACACACTGTATTACCTACAAGCGGAGTTCGTCATCACACGCCTCCAGCGCATGGTCATACTGACCAAACTCTTCGAGTCAGGCCCCGTCCCCCAGAGTCCAACAGTTGTTCCCTTGGTCTTCTCAGCTGCAGAGAATGAGATGGGCAGGGAGAGAGTGAGGGGTCCCTTGAGGTGTTTCCCCCTCCTTTTTATTGTTTACGTCCCCCCTCTTGAAGAACATTGCCAGCTGAGAACCAGGGGACAAAGCGCCTATGTGGAAGGATGTTCCCTGCTGTTTTTTTTCATCTGCTTATGCTTACATGCAAGTTTCCTTCCTTCCCCCTTTGTGCTTGTGTGATGAACTAGAAATGTTCTTAATGTTTTCTCTGAATACTGTGTTGGTGCCTCAGTGTCCCTATGGCGGTTCTTAAGTATCTGGCAGAGCAAAGGGCCAGTGCACCTAAATGCCTGGCACTCTGTCTGCTAGCAACTGATGGCCTGGGCCCCTCCTCTGCAAAGGTGCCAGCTGAAGGTGTTGGAGACAAAGAGATCAGGTGACCTCCTGGCCCGGGAAAGGAGCTGAGCAGAGAGGAGGGGCGTTAGTCGGTAGCTGCCTGGGGACAAGGAGTGAAGTGCAGACCTAGGGGTCTGGCTCACTGCCCCCCAGAATGGACCCGGCCGAGGGGTCTGGTTCGCTGTATCTACAAGCTCTGTTTTAGACCCTGTTCTTGTCATCGAATAAACCTCTGTTTTACTGGCTGGCTGAGAGTCACGTCTGACTGCAAAGTCGGGGTGCAGGACCCTGTGGCTTTCCCAGGACCCTGCCTGGGTGGGCTCACTGTGGGAAGCGCACGGGGGGGCAGAGGATGCTGAATGCTCCAAGGAGAGACCCAGGAGGTGAAGATGTGTGAGCTTCTTGCCCTGAACAAGTCTGCTCCAAGGGAGAGGAGGCTCCCCAAAGTCCTGCCTGGCTTTGTGGGGCAGTTCCAGAGCACTGCACGGTGACGAAGTGGGTATTCACCCACGAAAGCTCATGCTCCAAAACGTCTGTTAGTCTATAAGGTGCCACAGGATTCTCTGCTGCTTTTGCGTGACAGCTTGATGACTCTGTTTACTGCTTAAATGCAAATTAAGGCAACACATGTTCTTTTGCTCAGGAGAGACCTGCTTACTGGCTTCTGCCTGGGAACGGCTGTGGGGTTGGGCCTTGTGCGGGGAAAGCGTCTCGCTTCACATCCAATGCTGCCAAGCTACTGATCAGCAAAAGATGAGTTTCCAAGCGATATCTCCCCAGGCGTCTCTTGTACAAAGACGGTTATGCTGGCGTGCCGGGTGTGAATACAGGGGTGGATTCCATCCTGTGTGGGGAGGGCTGTGCAGTGCCAGACACAATGGGGCCCCCATCTCGGTTGGGAGGGGCAGTCCGTCTAGTGCCTCACACACTGGGGCCCTAATCTGAGGGAAGCCCCGTAATCCTGGATGTTTCCTTCTGTCTCTAGACACACCCATTCCAGCTAGTCTAACGGCCCATCCTCACTTCCCTGGCGTGGCGACAGACTAGGCTTCGATAACCCTAGTCTGAGCACCCAGGGACTCAGCACCGCTGGGATTTCACGGGCTGATTTTTCTGAATCCCTTCTGAGGCCAGATCAAAGTGACACGACCCTTTTGTTTAACAACAGGCAGAACCTTGCCCCCTGGCTTTTCCATGCACCGCCCCCATCAGGCGCTCAGCCGCCTCCCCGGGACCTATGCCCAGCTCCGCTCCATGGGGCATGAAATGTTCCTCACCTTCGCTGTGTCTGTCCAGTCCAAAGGCTGCAGAGCAGGCGGACCAGGCGGGAGCTGGCACCCAAGGCAAGCGGAGACCTTGTTCGCAGGTAGCTGGTTGTAGGCTTGGTGGGAGCAAAGCGGCTGGCCTAGCGTCCTCGTTAGTGATGGATACCGGGAAGGGTAGAGGGCAGGGGCTGGCTCGGGGCTGCTGGCTGAGGCAGGTTTCAAACGCAGCATGAACCGATGTCTGCAGGCTGGCGCGACTGCTACCTAGGGGGAATCAAATGGGTGGGTTCTCTCCTGGCTGGCCTCTCGTCCTGATGTTTACCTCTGTGCCCAGTGGCTATAACCCGGCCCCAGTTGGGATCTCGTACCATTTGACGCTGGTGGCAATGGGGGCACGAAGCAGGAGCGAGCCGGATCCCAGGGGGTGAATTTAGCAGGGCTCGGTGTGTCGGCACAGGGCTCTTGGGGAAATTAGATTCCAGCGGCCCAGTGGGAGTTGCTGGGTGCTGAGCACAATTGAAAATACGGCCTGTGTTCAGAACACATTGCGGAAAGCTGAGAGCTCTGGAAAATCTGGCTTTGTCACCCTCCAACCCTGTCTTTTTCTGGTTACAGACACGTTTTATGTCCATAAGGAGTTTCACTCTAAAATCTCAGACACTCTTTCTTTTAAAGTCCCACTTGTATTAGATGCGTTGGGCCGTGGTGCTCCTGAATCCTGTGGCTGCTGCAGGCAGGCATCTAAGCACTCCTTTGTTGCTCTGCGCTGTTAAGCAGCTGCTCTGACCCACCCCAGAGCTGGCTGCATTTCAGTGCAAGTCTTGTCCCACCTAGTGCTGGTTTGTTTGCAGTGTGGGAGGATGTGGCTGTACCTGGCCGCCCTGCTGGGGCTGTATTTCCTGTGCCGATGGTACCGGGAGCGGCAGATTGTGGAGAACCTCCGAGAGAAATATGTCCTGATCACTGGCTGCGACTCCGGCTTCGGGAACCTGCTGGCCAAGCAACTGGACGTGCGGGGTCTGCGGGTGCTGGCGGCTTGTCTCACCCAGCGGGGTGCGGAGCAGCTGAGGAAGGCGACGTCGGAGCGGCTGCAGACGGTGATCCTGGACGTCACCCGCACCGACAGCATCGCTGCGGCCACCGCCTGGGTGAAGGAACAAGTGGGGGACAAAGGTGGGGCCCCTGAATCCTCCACCTACCCCTTTGCCAGGGGCAGCTCTGAGCTCACACAGGCTGGGGCTGTGCTAATGTGACAGGCAGGAAAGGACTGAAGGGTCGGGAGCCAGGACTCCTGGGTTCTATTCCCATCCTGGGGGGAAGGAGTGGGGTCTAGTGGTCAGAGCAGTGAGAGTTGGCAGCCAGGACTCCTGGGTTGTATTCCCATCCTGGGGGAAAGGAAGGGGGTCTATTGGTCAGAGCAGCGAGAGCTGGCAGCCAGGACTCCTGGGTTCTATTTCCATCTCTGGGAGGAGAGTGGGGTCTAGTGGCTTAGTCCAGCTCCAGTTTCAATGCACCCGTGCTTCTCCACCAAGGATGAAGGTCCATTGGCAGCTGTGTTCAAGGCACAGCGATGCAGGATGATGCCGGATAATCTCAGCACGATGTAGATGGTCCTGACCCAGGCACAGAGAAATGGCCCTTTAGCAGCTGCCCCAGGCACACGTGGGGGATTGGGGCCAGGACGGGGGTTGGTGTGGATGAACGTTGGTGCCAGTAGGGGATTTCAGATCGGAGGGGAACAGCCTCCCCCCCATGCTCATTCACCCTCTCTTTCCCAGGGCTCTGGGGCCTGGTGAACAATGCGGGGCTTGCCCTCCCCCTGCTCCCCAACGAGTGGCTGACCAAGGACGACTTCGTCAAGGTGCTGGATGTGAACCTGATCGGCCTGATCGAGGTGACCCTCAGCATCCTGCCCCTGGTGAAGCAAGCCAGGGGCCGGGTCGTCAACATGGCCAGTGTCACGGGCCGGTTGGCTTTCTACGGAGGGGGCTACTGCCCGTCTAAGTACGGCGTGGAGGCGTTCTCCGACAGCCTCAGGTACCCGCTCCCCTGCCCCACCTCGGCCCCAGAGCAGCCCAGAAATGTCCAAGCACACGGAGGCCCAGAGCTAGGAGGTTCTAAAGCGATTTGGGGGCCAGAAGTTTTGAGGGCCTGCCCTGAAACCCTTTAAAAGAGCATGATTCGCAGAGACGGTCCTTAGCACCCACCCTCTGCGGAGCAGGCTCCTTTGAGGGTCCCGCATTGGCCCCGCAAATCCCCAGTCCTTTGGGAAACCTGTCCCCGGCCACTGATTTCCAGGTGCTTTGATTTTAAGGGGCCCCACTCCAGAAGCGTTGGGCCTTGTTCCCAAAGGGGGAGTTGCAGGGGGCGCTCCCGAAATCAGGGACAGGCTCGTGCCAGGCTCCTGAAATCCGCGGCATCCAGTGGCTGGCGGTGACGGGCTTGTTCCGTTCCAGGCGCGAGCTCTGGCCCTTTGGCGTGAAGATTGCCATTGTGGAGCCGGGCTATTTCCGCACGCCCATAACCGATATCCAGCGTCATCTGGAGTGCCTGGAGCAGAGCTGGCACCGCGCCCGCCCTGAAGTCAAGGAGAGCTACGGGCAGCACTACTTCAACAGCTGTGAGAGCTCTGGTGGCATCGCGGGGAGACGGGGACTCTCTGGGCAGGCTCCTGAGGGTGGGAAGAGGGGGGAAGCCACCCAGCCCATAACACGTGTGATGAACTCACACGCTGCGTGTAGGTGGGAGAGGCTGCCCTTTGCAGGACGGATGCACGCTGTGCGGTTGTGGGTGGTAGACCCTACGCTGTTAGTAGCTAATGGAGAGTCTCCACGGGTAGGGGTTTTGCAGCAGGGGCTCTGAGTTCGGGGCAGATTAAGACTAAGGGGGGGGTGTCAAGTCCTCTGAAAATTTTAGCCTCTCCCCAGAGAGCCAGTTGCTTCCAAATAGGGGATTCCCCACAGTTATGCCCTGACTTTGACTGGAAAACCAGATCCCAGGGAGTCATCGTTATGTTTAAAAGTCAACATGCCAATGACCTGAATAGGGGCAGAGCTATTGAGGCAGGCTGCCTGCAGACTCAGGAAGTCGCTGTAACCGTCGGAGCATTTGTTTGCAGCCATAGGGGTCAAATCTTAGTCCCCTGCCATCCCAAAGGGCTGAATCCCTCTGGATCGAAATCTGCCAGTGAGGGAGGGGGTGCGCCAAGGGACTGACCTCTCCCCCTTCTCTGCTTACAGACCACAAGCTCACCAGAGAGATACTCACGACAAAGCCCAGCACCAACCTCTATCTGGTCACCGACTGCATAGAGCACGCGCTGACATCCTGCCACCCCCGCACCCGCTACTCTGGGGGCTGGGACGCCCAGTTCTTCTACATCCCCCTTTCCTACCTGCCCACGGCCTTGGCGGACGGGGTGCTGACCTGGAGTTGGCCCCGCCCAGCCCAGGCTGTGTAACTGGGGGGAGGCACCTAAGGGGGGCATTGCAGGGGCGGAAAAGGAAGAGGCTGGGAAATCCAGCAGGACATGGGTGCAAAGAGCAGCTTTGCCCGTCTGCACTAGCGGGGGCGGGAGGGGGTATCTGCACTGGAATCGGTGCCAACCCCACCCACACGATGCAGACAAGCACAGCTCCCGGCAGCGCCTTCTTAAACGGGACTGGATCCTTCTGTTGAGTTGTTCAGGGCCAGCTCACTTCCCAGGCACGTGGCTGGGAGGTGCAGGCGCAGAAAGACAGCTCAAAAGCAGCTGGGGCTGCTACAGCCTTCAGCCCCGGCCAGCCGTTACCATCGTGGGCAGCTCAGCGAACGCCCAGGCCAAGGCAGCGCGCAGCATCCCTAAACCTGTTTGCTTCCAGGGCCCGTTTCCTTGTGCTGCCCCGACTGCCTGCCTCCACTGATGCCTCTTGCCTTAGATTGGAGGCTCCTTGGGGCAGGGTGTCTCTCTTTGTTTTGTGTTCGTACGGCCCCTAGCACTGGGTCGGGGGCTGCTCCCTGACTGAGCCCCCTGGTGGCGGTGGGGGGTGCCACCATCATACACTGAATAAAGAAATATTTCCCGTTGATTCACTCTCTCCCTTGGCTCTTTGGTTCTTTGTTTGGATGGGAGCATTCGCTGCATTTGAATAATACTGAGCTTGTCTCACCCTGGATCTCAAAGCACCGTACAAAGGAGGGCTGGGGCAGGATCCCCTTTTTACAGATGGGGAAACTGAGGCACAGGGGGAAGGGACTTGCCAAAGGCCCTCCAGCAGGCCACTGGCCGAGCCGGGAATAGAATGAAGCCCTCTCAAGCCCCAGTCCAGTGCTCTAGCCAGTAGGCTGCACTACCTCCCATTTTACAGAGTGACACTTTGTGAGCCCAGGTCCAAAGGGGATCCCCCAACAACGCAGCCCCCTCCCCTCCCCCGGGCTGAGCCTGCGTTCCCGAGAGGATGAGCAGCATTGAGAGCAGCTGGGATGTGAGCTCTCTGCACGCTCTCTGGTGCAAAGACCCCGTCCACGGGGCAATGGCAGCTCCCTCGCCCCTGCTGCGAGGTGGGCTCTGCCTCTCAGGGGTGCTGGACCAATGTGCATAGTGGGGGCGTGTAGCATGACCCGAAGTTGGGCCTAGATCATTGTATCTCGAGGATTAACAGGTTCTTGTCTCACGATTAGCCCAGTAAGATTATTGTAAACTTGTTATATAATGTTGGGACCCCTGATGTGCACAGGTACAACACTCCCACGATAGAAACTCGCTCTCGCTATACAAATATATATTTATTAATAATTTAGCAAAGTTATACACACACGTAAACTTAACAAGGCAGCTAGAGCTAATACAGAAAGGACGTTTGGACATTCACACTTACACCCATATTGTTTCTACTTAACCGTGATGGTTTTCATCACTTCAATGTCCTCATCTTGCCCGGTGGCCATCAGTCTGGCCCCTCCCACGGTCTGTGTCTCTCCAACCTCTCTGCTGCCCTGGGAGATTACTTTTATAGTCGGTTACTCTGCCGCTGCCATGACCAAAGCATAGTTAATAGAGGTCACTATTTGTAGTTCCTCCCCTCAAGGTGTTGGTTTTTCTATAGGTTAGTCCGTGTCTGATCTTACCCTGTTAGCATTTGCTGTATGGTACCTTTGCGGTCGGACGTTCTGTCCCGAGTCTTTCGCACGCTGGTGTCAGCGATGTTCTGTGGGTGGCTGATGTCAGTATTCTGGACAAAATTCCCCCTCCGGCATGTCACTTTCAGTTCCCCATAACTTATAAGTTACTTCAGTTTATCTACACGACAGGTTATAAGCATCAAGCCTCATACTAGCTGCTAAAGCCAAATCTTACAGGATAAAAGCCTCTAGGTTCCTTGCATTGCTACTAAATAGAATAAAGCAGAATAACAAAACACTGAATCTAATACGGGTAAGTTGGCCCACTGGGCTACAGGTGCTGAGAACCAAACAGTGGGTCAGACACTTGCTCTGGCTCTAGGTGGCAGGACCCTTCCCAGCATTGCCCCCGTCCCGTCAGGGTTATGATCCCCTCCATGTCTGGCCCACAGGGGCCCTTGGCTGGGGGCATCTCCCTGTGCTGGGCCCGCTGCCCAGGGTCCCTCTCCATCTCCCCAGCTTCTCACCGCACCTGGTTCCTGACTGCTCCAGCCCCAGCCCCAGCCCCACTCTGCCTCAGCATGGCTGCTGCTCTGCCTCCAGCTCCTGGACCCTGGGCTGCTTCTCTGGCCCCTCTGGCTCTGGTTGCTGCAGTTCTGCTCCCAGCGCAGGTCTGCTCCCTGGGCTGCTTCTGTGGCTCTGCTCCCAGCCCCAACCAGCTCCTTGGGTTGCCTCTCTGGTTCTCCCTGGCTGGTGCAGCTCTGATCCCCAGCTCAACTCGGACCTCTGCTCTCCCCTTAGCTCAGCCCCGCTCTCTTCCGGGCAATTCCAGCTCAGACAGAGAACAGGACCCCCCTGACTCCCTCATTAGCCTGCCCACCCTGTCAATCAGGCTGACCTGGAGCACTGGCCTCTCCCCATTGTTCCTGGGGACTATCAGTCTCAGGGTCCTGATTTCCCCTCGACCCTCCCCCTTTCTTTCGGGACTGAGAGCTAGCAACCAAAACACCCCCACTGGGTTTTAGTAAGGGGTCAACAGGCCCTGTACACATGCACTAGGCATCTAAGTAAGCAGGGCTGAAACGCAAGGCCTGCGGGCTGAGGCCTGTAAGATACCAGCTTAGCCAGACTAGGCTAGAAGCCTGAGAAATGCTTGACATGAGGAAGTGACCAAAGAATGAGCCAATGCCATGAAATGGCTGGAAGAGGTGTGCCAACAGGTGTGTGTGCGCAAAAAATGAACTGCAGTCTACTCATCATGAGTAACTGCCAATGATACTAAAAGGAACTACAACCGACCGATGAAAAACAGGAGATCCCCCTAGTCTGGGAGGGACACGGTGTGAATAAGGAATGAGGGATGGGTGCTGTCACGCATGTTTGCAGAGTGTCGGTGTAGCCGGCAGCACAAGAGAAAAGAGGACTCCTAGGCTGGGTAAAATGAATTCCTGACTGGAAAACTCTGGCAGGAACTGCCGCGTTCCAGAGGGCCAGGCAGCCATCGGACGCTGAGAGGATCGCTGAGGCGGTGCGAACCAGACGGCTGTATTTGTAACTTGGGCGTGGGGCTTGACAGGATTTCTCTACGCTTGGGTAACCAGAACCTTAACTGTAACTCGAATAAAAGTGGTAACACAGACTAGCCCATAGAGCTGTGACCCTCTGGGTGGCCTTCGTGCAGCCCTAAATGTGTAGTGAGCAGCAGAGGGGACTTTCACCCTGAGGAGCTCGCAGCTGTAGCCATCCGAACTGAACCCACACTGGTGTACAGACAGCATCACTTTAACGAAAATAAACAGCTAAAGCAGGAAATGGCAGAGAACCGGGAGGGGGGCACCTCCCACCTGCCCTTTACACTGGGTGAAATCTGGAGTGACTCTGGAGCTCAGACAGATACTGGGGTAACCTAGGAGGAAATGCAGCCTGCTTCTCTCCAAAGGGACGCGGCTGGGAGAGGGGTTGGGAGGGACACACGCCTCCCAGCTCCCGGCTGCAGGGAAGGTGAAAGCTTTCATTCTGCAACCAGCAATTTCTCCCTCGGTGCCCATCTTGCTCCAGCATGGGAGGGGCAGTGAATGCGCTCTGTCTCCCTGACCCACCGTTGGGCTCTGCCCCGACCCTGGCAGGGCGCTGGGCCTTGCCCCCAGAGCCAGGAAAACTGAGATTTGCTAGAGTGCAGGAGGGTTAATTATTTCCCTGCAGATAGCAGAGGCTATCTGGGTTCGTTTGCACCCAGAGCAGGGTCCAATTCTGATCCTGACCCTCATGCAGCCCACACGCCCCAGCCCACAGAACCGGCCAAGAGAGGGGGGTGGCTGGGCTAAAGTCCCACTTACTTCAGGGCACCAGCCTCTAACTCTGGGGGTCAGGAGGACACGGTCCTGGAGCTGCCAGTGGGATTCCTAGGGACGGATCTGGCGTAGGTCCCTTCAGTAGGAAATCTGTCCCAGCTTCTGGCCCCGCTCTGCTCCAGCAGGACTGATCCTGTGCCGTGAGCATCGGGCATGGGCCGAAATCTAGGGCAGGCTGTGACGGTGGGAGCCAGCTGAGGTCACTCAGTCAGGGTGAACTGCAAACAAAACGGGGCAGACAAACCCCAATGCTGGTGGATATTCTAATACTTAGGGTACGTCTACACTGCACGATTATTTCGAATTAGCTTAAACCGATATTACAAAACAGATCTAATAAAATCGGTTTAGCGCGTCCACAGTTTAAGCCCGCCGGTCCACCAAAAGTTGGGGGGGGGAAAAATTCCCTGGGGGAAACAATCGATTGTTGGGGCGTCCCATGGGGTCCTAAAAGTTAAACCAATAATTCCGAATTTTGTTCCCAAGGAGCGGTTTTTTTTTGGCCAACTGGTGGGGGGTAAGCCTGTTCCCTCAAGTTTTTGATCCCTAAAGTTCTTTCCGCCTTCCCCAACAGGATCCCGCCGCGTGGTTGGAGCAAAAGCACAGTTTGGGGGGGGGTGCCCTGTGCGTTCATGTCGCCTGCGCGCCGAAAAAGACGAACACAAAAAACAATTTGGCGTCTGTCGTGCTGGGTTTGGGTTTCTATCTGAGGGCCACGGGGGGTTATACAAGCCCCTCAAAACACCCTCCCCCTTTTTGTTTGAAAGGAAAAGCAAGAAACCCCCACCCCTTTTGGGGGCGTCCCTTGTTTCCCCCCGGGCCGGCGTTTTTGGCAAAATTGAGCAAAACGCTATAGCCCCACAAGCCCAATTCTTTTTCCCCCTTTTTTTTTTTCACGGTGGTTTGGGAGGGGGGGGGGGGAAAATTTGGGGGGAAGATACTGGAAGGAAGCCTTTTTTTTTTTTGTCCCCCCTGGAAAAAAACCTCACGCCAAGAAAAACCAATTTTGGGTTTTGGGGGGGGGTTTGGAAACCTACCCAAGGACGCCAAAATTTGGGGAAAAAAAGCCCGTTTCGAAAAGGCCAAAGAAAATGCCAAATAAATTTTTTTTCAAAAAGAAACACCTTTTTTTGCCCCCTGTTTGGAAAAGCTGGGTGGCACAAATAAGGCTTTTGGGGAAAAAAGTTTCCCCTCCTCCAGTACCCCCCCCTTCCCCCCTCCCCTCCCACTTCAAACATGAGCCCGCGCTCCCCCCATTGGAAAAAAAACGTCCCCGTCCCTGGGGCTTTTGTCCCCCCCGTTGTTACGCCCTTTTTTTGTTTTTCCACGGCGAGAAATAGCAAGCTGGGTTTTGTGGGTAAAATCCCCCTGGGATGGGTTTTTTATTCATACGCTTTTTTCGCGCAAATGCCCTGCTGTTTGGCCAACTTCCGTTGTTTTCGTTAAAAACGGAAGGCTTTTTTGGGGGGATAACCAAACACAGAAAAAAACCAAATTTTGGGGGGGGGGTCCCCGTCCCCATTTTTTAACCAAACCATGCGGAATCAAGAAAAACACCCTAAAAGTTTTAAAAAATCCTTTCCCGGGTACGGTCCCTTATTTGCCCCTTGGAAGCCCTTCTCGTTTTCCCCGAATTTCTCAAAAAGAAACCCTTGCCCCAATGCGCCGCCAGGGCCCCCGGTGCCCCCCTGAAAATTCAAAGAAGCTAAAAAAAAAAGCCGCCTTGGCGGGGGGGCCGAACGCTAACAGGCCCCCTCCCAGGAAAAAGATGGTAAATTGCCCCAAAAAAAAAAACGGTTTTTCCGCCGGGGCCCCCCTTTTTTTTTTTTTTTCCTGTTTTTAAAACCTGCCCCCCGTTGCCTCATCCTTGAAAAGTTTTTTTTTTTCAAAAAAGAAACATTTGCCCCCTTTCCCAAGAAGCGGTTTTGTTCCCCAAAGTTTTCGGCCTGGGCCACTCTTTGGGGAAATTGCCCCCGGCCCCCGGAGGGGGCCAAATTAACCCGTCGGAAAATTTCCCACGTTCCCCCCCCCCGCCAACAAATGAAAAAAACCCTAATCCAAAGTTAAATCCAACGCTAATCCCGCATTTTTTAAAGGCCGGCGTACTGCTCTTCGTTCTCCGTCTCGGGAGGATTTCCCCCCCGAAAATTTCGGATTTTTAAAAGAAAGGCCCCGTTTTTAAAACCTTTTGGAAAATATGTAAATTTGAACCCGACGTTTCAATGGGTTGGAAAAAAAAAAAACGGAAAGACAAAGCGTTTTTAAAATCCGGTTTTATAAAAAACCGGCCCCATTAACCGCGATTAACAGTCCCAACAAGTTGGGGGGTAAGACCCCGGGGGCCCCCTTAGATTTTTTTTAACCCAAACCAGCCAAACAAGAAAAACAGCCGTCCTATAGGAAAAAAATTCAATTGGGGTTTTTAAAACTCAGAAAGTTTCCAAACCCCCCGCAATTCCCCCTTAAAGTGTCCCCCAGCCCCCCCCCTTCAAGGCCTCCCATCCAGGAAAAACCACAAACAAACACCAAGAGAAATATTGGAAAAAAAATTGATGAAAAAAATTTCCCGAAAAAAATCCCCTTTGAAATTCCTCCCCATCATATAAAAAACGAAAAAAGGGGTTCTTTTCCCCCCAATTCCCCAAAAAGGGAATCAAAAGGAACATACCCCCAGGGGGGTTTTTTTTTTTTCCCCCCAATTTTTTTTTAAACCGGGTAAAAAGCTTTCTTTACCAAAATTACAAAAAAAACATATTAAAGCCCAATTTTTTTAATACTAGGCCTTTAAAATTTTATTAAAAAAGAAAAAGGAGGAGAGTTATTTTTTGTTGTTTTAAAAAAAGCCCTTCCAATTATACCAGAAAAACACGAAAAATTTTGAAAAATTTCCAAATTCCCCTTTGAAAAGGGGTTTTTCCCCAGACCCCACAAGCGAAAAAGAAAGAAATTTGAAGAAAATTCCCCCCTTTGTAAAGTTTGTCCCGCCCAGAAAAAAGTCCCCCCTTTCAAGAAAAAAACCTAAGTTTCCCCCAGAGGGTTTATAAAAAAGTCCCCCCCGCCCCCCGAAAAATAATTCCCCAATAATTTCCAAGGGTTGATTCCCCCAGTCCAGTTGGAACCTGGGGGGGAAATTTTCCCCCTTCAAATTTCCCTTGTTGGCCCCTTCAAAGGTTTCCCCCCTCCTCTTTGTGGGGGGAAAAACCCCCAAAAAGCAGAATTTTTTTTTCTTGGGGAGAAATGGAAAAAGCCCCAGTGATCCGTGGGGTCCCCCCAGGGGGTTTTTGATAAACCATTTTCCCCTGCCCCCCAGCTTTTTTCGCCTGAAAGAAAAAAAACCCAATAGGCCCTTTAAACTTTCCTTTTTCCCTCTCCCCAAAACATTCTGGGCATTAGCCCCAAGGGGAAATTTTTATTCCCCCCCATTAAAGTTTTCAAAGAAAACATGTACAAAAGGGTTGGACCAACCAAACCTTTTCCCCACCCAAAAAGAAAGGACACAAGAAACAGGACAATGGATTTACGAAAAATTTTCCCCCACCTTTCCAAGTAATCCCCAAATCATAAAATTGGGTTTTTATATCCCGCCCCTTTTTTTGATTTTCTTTGGGGGAAAAATTTTAAAACCTAATAGCAAAAAATAGAACAAGACCCTTTTTGGGGTTTTTTTTTTTGCCCTTAAACATCCAAGCCCCCCCCCCCCTTGGAAAAAGCCCACAACCCACTCTGCCCCCCCCCTTTTGGGGACAAGAAACTCTTCTTTTAAAACAATGCAAAAGGCCTTGCCCATTTCCCAAAAGGTTTCCTGGTTTTCAAAATTTTAACCAGGATTTTCCCCCCCCCCCCTAAATAGTTTTTCCCCCCCCCCCACAAAAAAAAGTTTTTCCCACCCATGGGGGGGTTCAAAGGGTCCCCCCAAGGGCTGGAAAAAGTTTTAAAAAATTTTAACTCTTTTTTCCTGGGCCCTATAATTAATGAAAATATTTAAAATTTTACCACTCAATAAAACGTTCCCCCCCAACACAACGGGGGGCAAAACTTACCTTGGTTTTTGGTTTTTTCCCAGGACCCCGGCCCCCCGCCCAATTGGGTCCCCCCCCCCCCCCCTCCCTCCCAAGTGGGCCCCCCCCTGGGAAAAGGGAAAAAGCCACGCCTTTTCCCCAAACAAAAGGGGAAATTTGGGTCCCCTCTCAGTGGCCTGGAGGAAGCAGCTTCCACAAGGATATCAGAACTGGTGGGCTCTTGTGTCGGGTCCTGGTGGGATCTTTCCTGGGTGACCCCCAGGGCTTTGCCACCCAGTGACGAGGACAGCGCCAGCCCAGGAAATACCATCGCTTGCCAGCCGGTCCCTCTCAAGCCGCCAGGCCCCACTGCTGGGGTCCTGGAGCAGCCGGTGGGTTCAGAGCTGGAAGCTGCAGCCAAGAAATGCGGCACCGCTTCCCTGGCAGGCTGGAACCAGTCACTTTAAATCCCAGGCAGGACTTTCCCCAGGGGTTGGCAGCCTTTCAGAAGCAGTGGCCGAGTTTTCACTTACTCACTTTAGCAGAAGATTTCACAGGCCACTCGTACATTGTAACTTTTTTTTAGAAGTTTCTATAAGTCTATATCGGGGTCGGCAACCTACAGCATGTGAGCAGATTTTTAATGGCACGCTACTGCCAGCCGGGGTCCTGGCCCCACTGAGCCGCCCCGCCCCCGCCCCCGCTCTCTCCTGCGGGGGCAGGAGGCAGAAGCTTGGTCCTGCTGGCAGCCAAGCTCCCTCCTCCCCACGTGTTGCCTTCCTGCGCCTCCCTCTCTCCTGCCCTGTGCCCATCAGCTGACAGACCTTGTGAGGGGAAGCAGAGCTCACTGCACAGGGCAGGAGGCAGAGAAGAGGTAGGGACCGACGGGGTCCCGGGAAAAGGGGTGGAATCGGGCATATCCCCTCCAGCCCCGTGCCGCGATGAACCGCTCATGGCAGGGGGCTGGGAGCACCCCCCCCGAGCCAAGCACCCTGTAAACTTTTCCCCTCCTGTTGGCTTTTAAACAACCCCCTCCTGGATCCTGGACAGCCCCTGGGAGCGAGACTCAGTTTCCCGCTGTCACCCCTTCCCCGGCGATTTTTTTCCCTTGCCCTCCTTGGTGCCATTTTCTTCCCATCACTTTCCTCTTGCCTGACCCGCGTCGGGTTTAGCCAGCGTATTTTCCAGTATTGGACCAGGTCTCCAAGCGACCGATCAGACCGGGCCTTTCTCCAGCTGCCAGGCTCCGAGGGTTCTCTCACTGCACTTTTCTCTCTCCCTTTTGGGTATGTCTGTCTGGTTCGGCCTTCCAGGAAATGGGTTTGAACATTAACAAGCCCTGCAGCTGCACCCCATCTCAACTAACACCCCCCCCAAAAGGACAGGCGGTAGCATGTTTACTGCCATCTAAAAACACCGTCAGACGGGGGTAAAGGGAGATGGTTGAAAGGAAAACCTGGCGTATCCCTTTGCATTTCAAAGGTTGCACTGATTCATCCCGTGTTTCCTCCCCATGTCTTGAATAAATAGTTAAGATTCCTAACGGGGTCTTGGCGGCTGAGAACCCCCGACTAACGTTGACTATTTAGCACTGTCCCGCTGCAGGATCACGTTGAGAGCAGGAGCTGTTTAACTCCATCCACGGTCAAACAAGCCACCCCCCCAGAGTCCGCCTGTGAGCATGTGGCTGTACCTGGCTGCCCTGCTGGGGCTGTACTTCCTGCGCCGATGGTACCGGGAGCGGCAGAGCGTTGAGGGCCTCCCGGAGAAATATGTCCTGATCACCGGCTGCGACTCCGGCTTCGGGAACCAGCTGGCCAAGCAGCTGGACGCGCGGGGCCTGCGGGTGCTGGCGGCTTGTCTCACCCAGCAGGGCGCGGAGCAGCTGAGGAAGGCGACGTCGGAGCGGCTGCAGACGGTGATCCTGGACGTCACCCGCACCGACAGCATCGCCGCAGCCACCGCCTGGGTGAAGGAACAAGTGGGGAACAAAGGTGCAGCTTGGACGAGATACTGGTGGTTATTGCATGGGGCTGGGGCTGGGGCTGGGTCCTGCCCCCTCTGCATGAGGTCTCGGGAGCCTTGACCGTGCATTAATGCCCTGCCGATCCTTCACCCGAGGCTGCAGAGGGGCCGGGGGTGGGGGCAGTGGCTGGCACAATCTCCATGTTTCAAAGTTGTGCCGGCAAAGTGCATCCTCATGGGGGCGGGTTTTCGCTACCAGAGCTGGGTGGGGAATTTCCGACACTCCCCCACAAACTCCCCTAAGGAGACAGGCAGGTCTGGGCACAGGGACAGGCCAGATGGGCTTTCAGAGCTTGAGTTGTGCTCAGCTGGGAGGGCCCAGCCCCATGTGTCCCAGCTTTGCTGCCCCTCACTACCTGCCCCCCTGCTCTGTAGCAGGGGAGAGCAGGAGGGGATATAGGGCCTGATTCTCCGAGCACCTGGGCCGGAGGGGACTGGGAGACGAGCCACCCCCAAACCCTTCTGTCCCCTCTGCCCAGGGCTCTGGGGCCTGGTGAATAACGCAGGGATCGCATTCCCCACGGCTCCCAATGAGTGGCTGACCAAGGACGACTTCGTCAAGGTGCTGGACGTGAACCTGATTGGCCTGATCGAGGTGACGCTCAGCTTCCTGCCCCTGGTGAAGCAAGCCAGGGGCCGGGTCGTCAACGTGGCCAGCACGATGGGCCGCGTGGCCATGCTTGGAGGGGGCTACTGCCTGGCCAAGTACGGGGTGGAGGCATTCTCCGACAGCCTCCGGTGAGAGCCATTAATAGGCACGTCCGCACTCGTGTCCTCACCAGGGACGGGTTTGGCCCAAGAACCTCGGGGCTCTGGGAGGGTCAGCAAAGCTCTGCCTACGTAGAGTAACCCTTACTGGTCTCCAAACTCCCCCACCACACACTGTGTGTCTGGGACCACCCCATAACTGGAGACTCCCCCGTCTCTGCCCCCTGCACCTTCCCTCACTCCCTTTGCATCCAGCCTTCCCAACTCCATGGGGGGGGGGTGGTCCTGTGCCTTGGGGGGGGGCTTCCGTAGTCACGTCGTTGTTCCGTTCCAGGCGGGAGCTCCTTCCTTTTGGGGTCAAGCTCTGCATTATAGAGCCGGGCGCCTTCAGGACACAGATCTTAAATTCCCAGCTCTTGCAAGACATGGTGCAGGAGGTGTGGGGCCGGGTCCCCGCCGAGATCAAAGAGTCGTACGGACAGCGCTACTTCGACACCTGTGAGTCCGAGGGGGTGAACGGGCCGGGGCTGGATTCTCCGGGGGGGATTGTACTGGATGAGGGCAGGGAATAAACTGAGCCCTGCTGATGCTTGGGGGCTGCTGCGCTGCGGCTGGGGTGGGGCTGGACCTTTCTATTCCAAAGCCCGGGGGGCTCTTCTCTGAAGCCTCCATTGGGCCCAACAGCCCCCATGGCTTTGAATACGCGGCCAATGGCAGAGGAAGGGGTGCAGTCCGGTTTCCCAGGGCCAGGCTCATCCTCGCAGGACTGGCTCCTCCCTCATGTGGTGCCACGCACCAGGTGCAATGCAGGATCCCGTGCTGATCTGGTAGCAATCCGGTGCGCCCCATAGCTCCGAAATCCCGGGATCTATTTCTGCTTTGACGGTGGCGTGTACACGCACGTGCTGTCCGGTGGCTCGAACCATGGTGGCCCTAGAAGCTCCAGACCGTTTCCCCTTCGTTCCGCTCCTGTTTTGAAGCAGGAAGGTCTGATTTCAGTCTCTGTGGCCACTTCGAAGTGTGTGTGTGGGGGCTCACACGCTCCCTTCTCGTCAGTCTTCCCTACCCCGGGCCTGACTTCGGCCTCGTTTGTATTTCCACATGCAGATTACGAGCAATTCCTACAGCTCGTAGCCACGGCCAGCCCCAACCTCTTCCTGGTCACTGACTGCATGGAGCACGCGCTGACGGCCCGCTACCCCCGCACCCGCTACTCCGGGGGCTGGGACGCCAAGCTGTATTATATCCCGGTCTCTTACTTGCCAACCTGGTGCCAAGACTTCCTGCTGACTCTACGGGAGCCCAAACCAGCCCATGGCATCTAGGGGGAGGCGGCGAAGCCACCCAGGGGGCCTGCGCGGGCGAGATATTACGGTTGAGATGGCAGCTTCTCGCCATGTAACTTACTAGCTTCTGGGGTGCAGCGCGTTGCTTGGTTTCAAGCCAGCGGGGTGGGACTGATCAGGTGTCGAGAGCCAGGTAGGGTGAGATGTTAGTGGGGTGGGGGTAGGGGTTCTGCTGCTTTCGCAGACCAGCTTCTGCTGGGTCCTGCTCATTTTCTGCTTCACTGGAATGCAAGGGGCTTCACCGTGCCGATGGGGCCCCGGGTGTATGAATCGAAGGGAGGCACAGGAGAGGTCTGGGCTGCTCGGGCAGTTACGGGAGTGCGGCAGGATTCAGGGGAGCTGGGTGCCATTTCTGACTTTGTCACAGACTGACTGCACAAATCATTTGCCATGCCTCAGTTTCCCCATCTGTAGAATGCAGGCAGTACATCTTCCTGGGTTTAAACTGTGAGCTCTTTGGGGCAGGGACTCTCTCTCACTCTGTGTCTGTGCATCACCTAGCACAACGGGACCCTGATCATGGTGAGGGCCTCCAGGTCCTACCATAATACATGAAACAATCAATTTAATTGCATTGAACTCTAGTAAAATCACTGGTTTCAGGCTCAGGCATGGGGATGGTAGAGGCCTCTCTGGCCTTTTTTGTTTAGTCGCAGAGCCAATAAATTGTTGCAAAAACATTCGTGTAACGACAGCTTTTCCAGTCCAAAGAAGACCAGGATTGGGGTCGGTACCAGCTCCGATACATACATCGGCCTTCGGAAACCTGTCAAGCCAGGCCAGGCCAACGGGCCGGGGCACCGCTTAACGCTTCCTTTCAGCACTTGTATTCGCTCCCCCCTTGGTTTGTGGCTGGGGGCAAGTCTCTGCTTGCAAATCCCACCAGGTTTCTGGGTACATCTCTTGTTTCCTTCTTCCCTGTAGCTCCCTAAAAGTGGGTGGGCCGCCAGCACCCAAACCATGGCCCCGCCTCATGCTGCCCCTCCCCATGAGGCCCTGCCCCCACACTGCCCCGCCCCACCCAGGCCCCACCCCACCTCTTCCCCCGAGACCCTACCCCCCGCTCACCCTGCTCTCTCCCGCCTATTGCTCACCCTTATGGCCGGTTAAAAGTGATGGGGCCATGGCCCCCGGCCCTCCAGTTCCGGTGCCCCGACTCCGCCATTTACATTAGTTGAACCTGTAAGTGATCTGTGCCCCATGCTGCAGAGGAAGGCGAAACCCCCCCAAGGTCTCTGCCAATCAGACCTGGGGGGAAATTCCTTCCCGACCCCAAATCTGTTGATCAGTTAGATCCTGAGCACGTGGGTGAGACCCACCAGCCAGACACCTGGGGAAGATTCTCGGTCGTAACTCAGAGCCATCTCCAGCCAGTGTCCCGTTCCCGGCTGCTACGAACCATGTGGTTTAACAAAGTGAAGGTTAAGTGGGTGACTTGGCCAGTCCATCTGGGGAAAAAAAGATTTAACAACGGGCTCTTCACTCTCACAGAGAAAACGCTAACACGATCCAATGGCCGGACTCCAAAATTAGCTGCATTCAGACTGGAAGTAAGGGGGTCAGTTTTTAACACTGGAACAACTTATCAAGGTTGTGGGGTTTTTTCCATCATTGGCAATTTTGAAATCTAAGAGATCGGCTCCAGGAATTACTTCGGGGAAGTTCTCTGACCTGGGCAGGTGGTCAGACAGATTATCTGGCCTTAGAATCTAGTCATCGATGGTTCTTGTTCCACCTTGCTCTGCTAGATGAAAGCACACTCTTGTACCTGGTATTTTCTCCCCAGGAAGGTCTTTGTATCCCATCATCAACTCAGCTGTCCACCGTGAACAGATCGCGCTGCCCCAGGCTCCAGCTCCGGCATTTCCCCCCCCTCCCCCGGATCATTTTCCTGGCTTTGATCTGCTCTCTCTTTCTCGCCAGTTCGTCCTCCGCCTCTTTCTGATTTGAGGGAGGGCCGGGGTTGGGGAAAGTCAGCGGAGATGCTGCTGAGCCACCTGGAGAATGCTCCGAGCTGGGTCCTGGGGCGACGCGAGAAAGCTGGAGATGAACGGGGCCGTGACGTTGGCCTCTCTGTGTATGTTACACAGTCTGGCCCCAAGAGCTGCTAACAGCCACTCAGCTGGCAGGATCAGGCCCCAACACGGCCAGGTTTCCAAATCCAGCTGGAGGTTTCTGGAGCTGACGGCATGCTGTGCGTGTGGAAATGGGGGCTTCCTCTCGCTTTAGGACAGTGGTTCTCAAACTGGAGGTTGGGACCCCTCAGGAGGGTCACAAGGCTATTAGGTGAGGGGTCGTGAGCTGTTAACCTCCACCCCAAACCCCACTTTGCCTCCAGCATTTATAATGATATTAAATATATTAAAAAGTGTTTTTCATTTATAAGGGGGGTTGCACTCAGAGGCTTGCTGTGTGAAAGGGGGACGATTTGCTGTCACTGATTTCAGTGATTTGACGCACCCCTGTGTGGGTCCCCGAAGGCCTGGCTGCATCCCCCATCACAGCTCGTGTCTAACTGAGCAAGTGGCCTGACTGAATCCAAGACCCTCAGACCCCCCAGCCAGCCAGCCCCCATCTCTGGGGCACAAATCCAAGGTGTTCCTGGCACGGTGGTGGTGGTGGGGCTACCGGATTGCTACGTCTCGGGCCAGGGTGGTTGGCTCAACCCCGCAACTTTAAAAGAACCTGGTTTTGTGGTGTGGCGCATGTGGAAGCTAAGCCATCTAAGAATCCAAACCAAAACTGACAGCCCAGAACAATGGTAGCACAGCACCGGAGGTGAAAAACCAGTGTGCAGTTGCAGCCAGGCAGCACCAAAGCAAGCTAACAACGTGGCAGACTCAAGCTGTGTCCTCATCCGCCTCATGTTCGAAGCTATTCCCACCGCGCCTATGCCTTGGGCTAGCTAATTACCCCCTCGTCCAAAGGGAAACACGAGGCTGACGGCGCCAGGAGAGAATCGAACCTGGCTCGGGAAGCCCGGTTCTTGTTTAGCGGGAGGGAAATGTTCTAAAGAGGCATGTCGGGCACGCATTGCTCCAGCTGTCTGGGAAAAGGCCAGTGACCCCTAACGAAACGAACCCACAGCAGCCTGGCTTCAGGAGCCGAGTGCGTATAAAAACCAAAGAACACCCTTACCATGCAGCAGGCTGTTGTTTTTAAAGTCCCCCCGGAGAAATTGAACTCAGCTGTGAAGGTGCCACATGAAATATCCCTATGACTAGAGGTTACGGGAGAGGCTACCTCCCATAAGGGCCCATCTAGCCCAGCCCGGGTGCGGCTGTCCCCACTACACTGTCGCTCCAGAGCCTCGGTGGCTGGTTGGGACGGGAGGAACCAGCCACTCCCCACCACTCTCTTTGGTAACGTTCCCCCACTCCGTCTGCCTCCAGGAGCCTTTTATCTGGCTCCCAACCTGGAGAAAGGGAGAGAAGCCGACAGCACTGAAGGCTGCAGCATGCCAGGCCCAGCTCCGGTCAGGGGCCAGTTCCCAGGTAATGGTCACGTTTCCCCCAGGGGATGTTGCAGGGTGACTGCTCCAGTAGCTGTAATTCCCCCAGGCCGGAAGGGGAGTTGGCACCGGGCGGGAGGCTGCAAGGAGGCTGGTGCTGCTGGCTGGAGAAGGCGCAGAAACATACAGGTGCTTAGCTGGCTTTTATTAAACGTTTGCGCATCACCCCACGTGACGTCACGCAGAGACCAGGGCCCCAACGTGGCACTGGAGGAAAGTTTCCGCAACTGGCTTCTACTGGAGGGAGCATGAAGTTAAGGCTCTGGGTTGGGACTCAGGAGAAGTGTGTGCCATTCCCAGCTCTGCCACAGAGACCCTTGTGTGGCCTTGATCACAACAACTGAGTGCCTTGTGCCTCGGTTTCCCCTCTCCGGGAAGGGGACAATACTTCTGTCCCTCCCAGGGGTGCGTGTGTGAGGCGAAGTCTGTTAATGACTGAGAGGCACTCAGATGCTACAGTGACAGGGTGGGGACGGGGACGCACGAAAGTCCTCGCTCTGGAAGCGGTTGGGGGTTTTGAGGGGATGCTTTGGAGCCAGTTTACCCGGTGCGTGTCCCTGGGAATTAAGCAGAGGTGGAATTTGTGCATTTGTGTTTATTGACTTGGTTCATATATTCTCTTGAGACATTGGGCTCCTAATCAACAGAGCTATGTCTGTATTTTTAGGATGCTTGGAATTACGAACGATGCTGGGGTGGGACACAAACCTGTTCAACCAATGGCAGTCGTCCAACCAATGCAATCGTGCAACCAATGCAATCATCATTTGCCTGCCTGGTGCGAAGGTTGCGGATCTCTTGAGGCATCTAGACAGACTTACGTGTAGTGCTGGGGAGGAGGTGGTGGTCGTGATACGTGTAGGTACCAGTGACACAGGGAAGGGTAGGAGAGATGTCCTGGAGGCCGAATTTAGGCTGCTAGGGAAGAGACTGAAATCCAGGACCTCTATGGTGGCATTCTCAGAAATGCTCCCAGTTGCATGTGCAGGGCCAGGTAGGCAGCAGAGCTTCAGAGTCTCAATGCGTGGATGAGACAATGGTGTAGAGAGGAGGGTTTATGTTCATTAGGAACTGGGAAAACTTTTGGGATGGGGGGAGCCTATCCAGGATAGATGGGCTCCACCTAAACCAAAGTGGAACCAGGCTGCTGGCACTAAACATTGAAAAGGTTGCAGAGCAGTTTTTAAACTAAGAGATGGGGACAGCCGATTGCTGCGGAGCAGCACGCAGATCGGCCAGAGACTTCTCTTAGGGGAGAGTCTAGTGATAGAGATTCTCTAGGTCCTAGTCTGGAGCAGGGGATGGAAGAGGATAAAGTAGGGGCCAGATCAGACAAGAAACATTCACTTAAAGAATCTGACACGTCAGAAAAGGGCAGACAAATAAACAGGGACAAGTTTGTAAAGTACTTGTTAGGTTCACTCCCGCTGGGGCACTGGCCATGCAATCCCTGGCACTGGCCGCTGTCGGAAGACAGGACGCTGGGCTGGATGGACCTTTGGTCTGACCCAGTCTGGCCGTTCTTACGATCTTCTCTGCCCGGACGCCTCTGATCCTATCCTCCCTGCTGTGTATTGTCTCCAATAGTCCTTTAACAGGGAACAGACCCCACCCTGCAGCGTCCAAAACACCAGGCAGCCGGCTCGGACTCTTTTGGAAAAGAAAAAGCCCAGGCTTGTGGTGCCGAAGGAGCTTGTGCGAGAAGCTGTCACGAGCAACGAGCCCAGGGCTTTCCCACAAAGGTCAGTTACAGCTGGATTTCAGCCCCTGAACCCCGGTGCCTCGGTTTCCCCATCTGTAAAATGGAGATGAGAGTTCATTTCTCCCATGCTTTGTCTGCTCTGCTTAGCAGGTCAGCACTCCGGGGCAGGGTGCAACTTAGCTTCTGGGCAGCGCCCAGCACACTGGAGCCCTGATCTTGGTCTGATAATAAGCAGCAGTGGGGACTACCTAGGACTAAGCAATCGGGAACCCCTTGGATTTGCCTTCCAGAGCCAGATGCTGGCAGGCTGCGAGTTCTTGGGTCTCTGGATTTAGACAGGCTGCTTGCTTAAGCTCAACATGATGCAGCTGGGTCTCCTGACACAGGTATGGGGATGCACCAATGGAGAGGGACGTCTCCCACACAGGCGCTGAGGAATTGCTGAGGAAGGACTCTGCAGGGCAAGTCATTCTCAGTGACGCTGGTAGGATCTGTTCTGGGCCGACTAGCGAGTCACTCCCAGCAATGCCCAGCAGGGGATCCGTCTGGCGGCCAACTGGCCAAATGTCCTGTCTTCGGGACTCGTGGCCTGGCCCTGGCTCAGCATGCAGTGGGGTGGTTTCATCAGAGGCGAGTTTCAAACTGCTGCCTCCCCTCCAGATGGGCTGGGTTACCCTGCTGGGGTCGCCGGGGTGGGAGAGACCCTGGACACAGATCACGGAGATTTGGCGACAGGCAGATAGGAAACGGAGCTGAATACCGAGGACAGGCGGGGCCCGGACACAAGGAGTGAGGTGGTCTATGTCCCGGGAGCCGTTAAAGGTGGGGGGGAGAGTGTTGTGCCGGGGTTGGTTAGGAAACCACATTCCATCCCAGGACATGGAGAAGAGGTTGCACCGGTGAGGCAAATTCCAAGGAGCTCTGCTTTGATTCAAGGTTTGTAATTAAGAACTGATTTGCATAGTCTCAGCTGGGCGCCACGGGACAGGGTGTCTCACCCCCACCGGGAATTTGGACCCCGGGTGCCAGCGATGCTGCTCCGGTCGCTGCCCCCTGCTGACATTCTAACACCGCATCTTCCTCCTACACTTTTTGTGCCGGTGCCGGGTAGGACCACGTCAGCACGAAGTCGGCGAACCAGGTGGGCAGGTAACTCAGCGGGAGGAAGATCAGCTTGGCGTCCCAACCGGCGGAGTAGCGGGTGCGGGGGTGGCGAGCTGTCAGCGCGTGCTTCATGCAGCCGGTGACGACGGACAGGTCGGAGTTGCAGGATTTCGGCAGGTCGCGGGTGGCATGGATAACTGCGCAGGGCAAAACAGAGAGTTAGGCCCCACCGGGCTTTGCCGCAGCACCAGCCGCACCCGGACCGGACGGGTTGGCCGAGAGGTCAAAGGGGAAGGACGGATTGTTAGCACAGGCTACGAAACGGCAGCGGCAGGACGATCTAGTGGTTAGGGGCTCACCTGGGCTGGGCTGGCTAGGTTCATTCCCTGCTCTGCCCCACACAGCCGGGGTGAACTTAGGCCTGTCGCTCTGTGCTGCCGTTCCCTGTGTGAGGCCTGTTCCCATCAGCTGAGCGGGTGATGCAAGGGGTCAGATCCTGGGCAAGACTGCAGGGCAGATTTGCAAAGGGCCGGCAGACGCCTATGGAGGCAGAGCAGCGCTGCCTGGAATTTTCAAAAGCACCTCGGTGAATTCAGTGCCTAAGTCACCTGGCACCCATGATTGTCCCACTAGACTCGTACCTGCAGCATTAGGCACCTAAATACCTTTGTAAATCTGGCCCACAGTATTGCACCAGATTGGGCCCCTTGCATCACCCAAGGAAAGACGCAGGCAGCTACGTTTTCAGGCACTGAGTGCTCAGTCAGAGACCCCCCAGGGCTCATTCGTACCGAGGTCTGCACCGGTAGCATGTCTCAAACCCCGGGGCCAGGGGCTTAGGGAAGAATCCAGCCAATGAGACGCAGGGAGCCAGCCAGCGCTCCCTGGGCCTGAGCAGGGGTGAAAAGCAGCGGGAGCGTTTCTGTCGCTGACGCTGGCACACAGATCTGAACGCGGAAGGGCCATCTGCCTGGAGTCACTGTTCATAGCCGGGCACTGTCTCTGCACCTGGCTTTCGCATCCATGTCTCTCCGCCTGAAGTGGGGTTTGGTTGATCAGCGGCTCAGGCTGAGCTCTGCTTCACTGACAAGAGCAGAAAAGCAAAATCCCCCAGGGGAGAAACGAGAGCTGCCCCCGATTCACTGGTGGAGAATCGTCCTGGTGCAGCAGAGGGGAGGTGGTTATTACTTTCAGGAGATCAGCGTGGGAGCTCTGCTCTCGTGCAAGGGTGAGCAGCGTTCACAGACCGCGTGTGCGAATGGCACACCTGATCTCGGGGCACACGCAACCACAGCCAAACCTCTCTGAACGGTGCATTACATTGTGGCCACATTTCAGAAGCGGGGTTTCAGTCCCATTCAGCCAGCTGGGCTGCGCTGGCCAGACTGAAAAGAAAAACACCTGATTTCCTAGCTAGACAGAGCCTAAGCAGGAACTAGGAGTCTGACCCCCCCGCATTGCCGTGCACAGCATGGTGTCATTTGCACTAGTGCAAAGTGCGTGCGCAATGCCATTCAGTCACAATGCACAGCAGCTGACAATCGGCCCCTTTGTCTGCCGACACAAAGGCCGCTCTGCGGCAGCGCAGGGCTGGGACGAGAGACGGGTGTGCGGTAGCTGCCGGCTGGCGGGGAAGGGAATGGGGCGACGTACTCACAGGCTTTTAAGTAACTCTCCCCGTAACTCGCTTTGGTTTCCTCGGGGAGCCGCTTCCAGAGGCGAGTGAAGTTCTCAATAATGAGCTGAGGGTTGGTAACTGCGGTGCTGAAGTAGCCTGGCTCGATCACACACACCTTCACCCCGAAAGGCAGCATCTCACGCCTGAAACGGAACAAGCAGGATTAACCCGCGTGGGAACAGCACCTTCCTGGGGCTGGCCGGGTTCCCGAAGAGCTGAGATCCGAAACGTGCCCTTAACTAGCCCCAGTCTACACGGAGGCCTCTATGTGGCCAGGTTTGGTGGCTTCTACAACCTGTGCGGACACAGAGATACTGGAATCAAGGGGCTTTCAGGTTTGTCTACACTTGAAAGTTAATTTGGATTGAGGTAGATGCGAATTAAAAGCACAGTAGTTATTTCAGAACACCTCCATGGGCAGATTAGTTGCCCGAGCCCCGCCCCATACGGGAACAGCTATTCTTTGTTACCAGGGAGACTGGACCCCTAGAACTAGCCCAGCGAGTGAAACATGTCCCGCTTCTGGGTTTCCAAAAGGCCTCAGGGCCAATCCTCAGCTGGGGTCAGTCGGCAGAGCACCCCTCAACCTAACGCTTTCCTGATTTCCTCCATCCACACTCTGTCCCTGGATGTTTCACTGACTTACAGAGCCGGTAATGGGCAGCCCTCGGGCCGTCCCAGGATACCAGAGAGACATGGCCTCCGAGCTTACGCAGAGCTCTTCTGATGGGCCACGTGAAACGACCGACAGAGCCGGCTGGACTTTCCTGGGAGCCAGGCCAGATCTAAGACAGGATAGCACCGTCAGGGAGTTGGGTGATTGATTTCCCCTCGTGTAGACGCACTGATATCAGTTTCAATGGGCTTTTGCCAACATAGCTTATTTCACTGGCTGGCATAAGCGACACCGGCATGAACTGAATCTACGCTAGCAGCGTTTTCCAGTCCAGCTCTGCCGGCACGTCCTTGCGCGCAGACAGGGTGGGGAAGGACGGTGCAGCTTCTGTTCAGAAAGGAGACGTCCTCCCCCATGCTGCGGCCCCAATCCTGCTGGAGCTGTTGGTGGGTGGGTAGGTGGCTCCAGGGCCACTAACAGGATTCATTTCGTACTCAGCCTTGGGCTTTCAGACGCTGTAAATTGCACCCACAACACACGGGTGGGGCTGGAAGCACACGGGAAAGTCGCACCAGTCTAACCTTGCTGGGTGTGAATTCAAACCCGACTCTTCATCCAGCCCCAGCTGGGGGCCCTGCTCTCAGGATAAGGGCAGCCAAGAGCAGCCTAGTTTTAAATCAGCTGGAATCACTGCGTCTGTGCTGGGGTCTGCAGCAATTTAACTCACTTGCTTTAAAACCTGATTTGCATCCAGCAACTCTCCCGTATAGACGAGGCCCCGCAGCGCGGGGCTGCATCCGGAGGAGCCTCCGAGCTGACGCAAGGAGAAATCAAGTCTCAATGAAGAGCCCGTCTCCACAGCAAGGGTTGGGACCGCAGCACCCCAGCTGGAAGGGCAGCAACGTCCCGTGCAGACACTGCTGCAGTGCAGGGGAAGCCCTCGCACGCATGCTGGCGGATCACACCCTGCCTTGCAGAGCAGAAAGACACGCGCAGCTACACCTGGAGAGTTGCTCGACAACATCCCTTCCCTGAGGATGCGCACGGCTGCCAAAGCAAAAGCTCCTGAAGGAATGAACTCTTAACTGCCGGGTAACGGCCACCTCCAGGCCTTTCCACCCCGAGCCAACCGGCGGGACGGAGAAATACCCTTCGCCTACAGTCAAACTTTGCACCGGTTTCCCCTTTCCTTCTCTATCCTCCCAGATCAACCGGGTGCCAGGCAGGAGTCCAGTAACCCCTGAGATGCCAGAGGTTGATGAGACGTTCACGAGTTGGTTGCATGTTTCTAAGGGCCAAAGGTGACAGCTTCAATCCCCACGGCCATCCTCGAGCAGGAGTCCCGTGGGCCCATCCACTAGAGGGAGACAAACATCCAGGTGCATCATGTGCAGAAATACACACACGTCACATCTGTGCCGCATCTCACGGCTGGGCTATTTACACGTAGCAGCAAGTAAATGCGGGTAGGTATTCACCGTTTGGCACGTGCACCATGAGTCAGTGCACTGGTGGTGGTGGTGGGGGATTGCACGGGGACAGAACACGTAGCTGAAAAGGGCGCCCCGTCATTGGTCACTCACCGGAGGCTGTCGGAGAACGCCTCCACGCCGTACTTAGATGGGCAGTAGCCCCCTCCGAAGAAGGCCAGTCGACCCATTATACTGGCCACGTTGATGACCCGGCCCCTGGCTCGCTTCACCAGGGGCAGGAAGCTGAGGGTCACCTCGATCAAGCCGATCAGGTTCACGTCCAGCACCCTGACGAAGTCGTCCTTGGTCAGCCACTCATTGGGGGCCACGGGGACTGCGATCCCCGCATTGTTCACCAGGCCCCAGAGCCCTGGGTGAAGGAGACGGGGTGTGTGACTGTGGGGCGCTGTTCCCTCTCCAGTCCCTCTCCCAGAAATCCCTGCTGGTCTCCCACAACCCACTGCTCTCAATCTCCAGTCTGCTGGGAGGACGGGACGTCCCTTCTCCCCGGATCTGCCCCGCACCCCCACAGCCATTAGGGGAGGGATGGAGGACACCCTAGGAAAGTTCTCATCCCCCGCCTATGATCTGGGCTGTGAACCACCGGTAGGAATAGAGTCACGCTGTCCCTTGCCCCCTGGGCGTGCAGATTCCAGCAGGCTATGCCCAAGGGGAAGGATGGCCCCCGCTGGGGTGCCTGGGGATAGCAAGGCCCCCCCCCAAAGCTTCAGTCACGGCTTCCCAACCTGCTCTACAGCCAGGGTGACACCCACAGGAGAACTGGGTGTGACCCTGCCACATGCTAATAGGACAATCAACACCCATATGCCTGTGATGAGTGTCTAGCAAGGGGTGTGACCCAGGGCGGGCGAGGGACGGGCACAGCCAGACCTGGGCCTCGCACCTTTGTGCCCCACTTGTTCCTTCACCCAGGCGGTGGCCGCGGCGATGCTGTCGGTGCGGGTGACGTCCAGGATCACCGTCTGCAGCCGCTCCGACGTCGCCTTCCTCAGCTGCTCCGCGCCCTGCTGGGTGAGACAAGCCGCCAGCACCCGCAGACCCCGCGCATCCAGCTGCTTGGCCAGCAGGTTTCCGAAGCCGGAGTCGCAGCCGGTGATCAGGACGTATTTCTCCGGGAGGCCCTCGACGCTCTGCCGCTCCCGGTACCATCGGCGCAGGAAGTACAACCCCAGCAGGGCAGCCAGGTACAGCCACATCCTCACAGGCGGACTCTGGGGGGTGAGAGGAAAGGGAAGCGTTACAGGGCACCGGCTCTGGCTCAGGAGGCACCCGACGGCCTGGTGGACTCAGGAGAACTGGGTTTGATTCCCGGCTCTGCTACTGACGTCCTGCGTGACCTTGGATAAGTCACTTGCTTGCTCCAGGCCTCAGTTTCCCCATCTGTACAAAGGGGATAATCCTCCTCCCTTTGTAGGAACAGGCTGGGGGAGGCCTGTGGAGCGAGGGGCTCTGATCTCAGCTGGGTCTCCTACGAGCTACTATAATACTCAGAAGGTCCTGTCCGGGCAGTGGAGCGCAGACCCAGCGAAGGGACCAGCCTGTGCTGTGTGTGTCCCCCCTTGGTAAAGACGGACCCCGGGGTAACTGGTACCACGCCAGGGACACACGTACACAGGGGCTCTGCTGCTGCCTGTCCTTTGCCGCCAGCCCAAGGACGAGCTCTCAGCGACGGGGCTCGAACCCTCCCGCACCTTGGACTGGACTCCCCGCTCGGTTTGTGCTACTCCTGGCAGAGCCCGTCAGCTCCCACCGAGGGGAGTCCGGCGTGTCCAGGTTTTTCCCCTGAAGTCAATACTCTATGGGGCAGCTGCTAGACGACCCAGGACTGACCCCTTCCAGAAGCTTCCCTGAGCAAATCATTTACCAAACCCTCCCCCCCATGTTAACCACACAAGGACGCTCTGGGGCTGGCTGTCGTTTGCCTGGAATTAGCCCCTCCCCTCCTTCAAAGCCCTGGTTGTGGCGACACCCATAGGAATCCAGCTAGCTAGGGGTGGGTTAATATGCCCATGGGTCTGTATTTCGTTCCTCTCCTCCTCTGGTCACGTGTCCCAAATGCGATCCCAGTCCCCATTGCGCCAGATGCTGTACAGACATCCAGCAACAGGCAGCCCTGTCTCGGAAGTGCTAAGGGCCAAATTTGAAAAGCTATTTAGCCACCTCATGCTGGGAGCTGGATGCCTAAATAGCTTCAAAAACTGGAGCCTTAAAGTCTAAGTAGCCAGGACAGACAAAGGTGGGAGGAGAAACTGAGGCACAGAGCAGGGGAAGTAACTCACCCCAGATCACCCAGCAGGTCACTGGCAGACCTGGGTTCTATTCCTGACTCCAGCCCAGCGCTCCATCCACTAGGCAATACTGCCTCTCCTGTTTGCTTTCTCAGATGGGGGGTGTCCCCCCGTCCCCATAATAGCTCAGCACTATTACTCGATTCCCTCCGGGGGAGAGTCTCCTGCCGTCCCCTCTGCAGCACCCAGCTGCTTGTCTCACTCAGCAGCTCCTTGGATCAAAGGCTTGACGTGAGTCCCGGATTCCACTGGGAGTTTGTTTTTCATGCCTCATTTCCGGCTTTTCACCTGTTAGCTCTCGTGCTTGTGAGCTGAGCAGATTGCAGGAGTCACAGGGAGGCCAGGGCTGGATTAGCGGAGGGTGCGGGGGGCTGTGGGTTGGGATTCAGGGGCATCGGCAGAGCTGGCTGTGTGGGGAGCTGGAAGGGAGCTGCCGGAGTTGTGAGGTGGGGAAGGGGGCTCTGGGACTGAGATGCACTTTGCAGTCAGGCCGTAACTTGCCTTCCCTTTCAGGAGCCTCCACGGTGAAAAGCCAGAATCAGGGACATGCAGGGGGGGTGCGTGTGTGTGGATTAGGGTGACCAGATGTCCCGATTTTACAGGGAGAGTCCCAATTGGGTCTTTTTCTTATATAGGCTCCTATTAGCCCCGACCCCGTCCCGATTATTCACACTTGCTGTCTGGTCACCCTAGTGTGGGTGTGTGGAAAGAATCGAACGAATTAAAATATTTGTTAGAAGGGGAAAGGGGCGTGGGGCAGGGAAGGGGGCTCCTGAAGCGTCCGGGGTGGGCTTAGGCCCAGCAGAACATCACTTTCAATTTCAGATTTGTGCCCAGGAAGGCAGAGGCTGCAGGTCTCCCAGCAAACAGCCGGCTGGATCCGGCCAGGGGCTGAGCCCCCCAGCCTCAGTCCCACGCAATGGCCTGCGATCACGTGCTCCGCTTTCGGGGTGCACCTCAGCCTGCGAATGTCGACAGGGCTGCAGGGGCAGTGGGTGCCTGGGTGGTCTGTGAGCCCGGGGGCTCCGTCCTGGCTCTCGCCAGCAGCGAGCCGAAGTGGCGGTGGGGACTGTCGTGGGGAGAGGAGAACGGGGCCCAGTTCACGCGATGCAGTGAGAGGTTTGATCTCTGGGCAGTGGCCCATTGGGGGGGCGAACTGGCGTTTTGCCCCTGCCCAAGCCTGCGGGTAGTCATAGGAACTTCGTCTTTGGCCACCTGGCTCCACTGATACGGTGGGGCCCTGCACCCGAAGCGGCCAACTTTGCACCCCAATATCCCTCGTGCTGTCTGTTCCCCCCCAGCTCCCTCTCCAACCTGGACGAACCCGCCCCCCTGGGCTGGACTTGCTGCTGTGGGAACAGCTGCAGCATCCTGCAGTCTCCCCTTTACCTGGGAAGGTCTCCTGGCCCTGCAGGAGCCGGGCCCCCCTGCCCCGCTCCTTGTCTTTGCTGCCTTTCTGACCCAGATGAAAGGCTCCTGGAGGGGAAGGAGGAAGCATTAGCAGAAGCCCAGCAGCCTGCGATTGGTGGGGAGCGACAGGCTGTCCTAGCACAGAGCCAACCACAGAGGCTGGAGACGCAGGGCTTGGAGAGGGGAGAACTGGGCTCTAGGGCTGGGCTCCAGGGAGCAGTGGGAAGTCCCCCTAAGTTCAGCAGTGCAGAGCGGGGACCCTCTTTCTCCCTGCAGGTGTCTGAGCGAATCGAGCCGGAAAGGCCAGTTTCCTCGGCGCTCTGACTTTGCCAGGAGCCATTTTTGCGTCATCTGCAAATCTGATCAGTGATGATTTTCTGTTTCCTTTCAGGTCATTGATAAAAACATTAAACAGAGGCCAGAACGGAGCCCTGGGGACCCCACTAGAACCCCCCATGCCCCCAAAGATTTCCTGTTTACCGTTCCATTTTGAGACCGATCTGTTAGGCAGCTTCTCTTCTATTTAATGCACCATGTTCGTGTTCTCTCATTCTAGGGTTTTAATCGCAATGCCGCCTGGTAGCCAGTCGAACGCCCTACAGAAATCTGTCTGTTACATCAGTGCTGTTACCTTTATCAACCAAATCATCCCATCAAAAAAGATTGCAAGTTTGTCCCACAGGATGTATTTTCCACTAGGGCAGGTTGATTGGCATTAATATTACCCTCCTTTAAATCATAGACTCACAGACTTTAAGGTCCGAAGGGAACATTATGATCGTGTAGTCCGACCCCCTGCACAATGCAGGCCACACAGTCTCACTCACCCACTTCTGTAACAAACCCCTAACCTATGTCTGAGCTACTGAAATCCTCAACTTGTGGTTGAAAGACTTCAAGGTGCAAGAATCCTCCAGCAAGTGACCCGTGCCCCACGGTGCAGAGGAAAGCAAAAAATCATTTAGCGCTTTATGAATCAAATTAATCAGTTGCCTGTAAGACACCCACACAAATTAACTCTTGAAGATTCATTTAGGAAACAATAATGACACCCAAGCTCCTGCTGTCCTGACATGACAACGAGGGAACGCAGAGACAGCCAGACGGGATCGGAACCAGGGTCCGGCTAGCTCAGGATCCCCATTCTGCCTGGTCTCCCAGCAGCTCTGGACACAGCTCCGGGCTGACCCATCCCCAGGACAGTTTCTTCCTGACCCCCAGGTCGGCTCACGCCCTGAAAGCACAAGAGAATGGGTAACATGTTATGATGGCTCCTGCTCGCAATGTCCCCCCGGCACACAGTACTAGCTGGCTCCTAGGAGGTGGCACCGTCCCCCAGTGACACACAGCATCATGGAGCAGGGCTGCCCTGCCGGGATGCGGGGACAGCCTGACCTGCTGCATGAAACAGGGCCCAAGGGCTTCCCTGAATTAACAGGACTTTGGCCACACAGAAAAGTTGTACCACTTTAACTATCCTGGTCTAGTTAACACGGTGCAGCCTCCTAATGTGGAAGCAGATCTGCCGGCAGGAAAGTGCTAACACTATTCCCCAAGGGGAATCAACCAAACTGATGTAACACACCTTCGTCTCAGCATATTTGCATCCACACTAGGTATAACAACAGTGGGAAGCAATCATCCCCCGTAAGTGACCCAGTTATTCCAGTCTGGGGGTAGGCTACAGCCCCACAACCCGACGGCACTCGACTACCAGGCTGCCTTGGCTCTCCGCCTGCAGCCTGGCGGGGGAGTTGGCACAGCGGTGGGTGCCTGCCCCAGCTGCTGCCGTCGCCTTGCTATGGGGTGAGTGCCCCAGAAATCGCAGCACCTTTCACCCCACAGCGCACATGGCACAGTGGGGATTAGGGTGGCAGGAGCCCAAGGGCAGGAGATGAGGTTGGCGCCGACTCAGGTTTGGGGAGGGGAAGGTTGGAAAACAAGTCAGGCCTGAGGCGAGTTCTGAGCAGACCCCCAGCGCAGACCCAGTTTAAGGAACAGCGTAAATCTGGAGGCAACGTTGGCACAGCAACGATCCAGCGTGACAGGCTGAGGTGCTGAGACGGGCGCAGATGCTTTCATGAACCTGTGCTGCTGGTTAAGTCCATTGCAACTGTGCAAGACTCTGACAAAATCCCCCCCCCAGCCCCGCATGAATTCGACTTTCATGCCTGCAATGGCTTTGCTGGACTGCGAGATCTGTGCCACATAGGTGCTGGCTGGATGCTGTCTGGCCAGATCATGCATTCGTCCTTCCCCTCTGGAGAGCTGGGTTCAAACTGGCTTTGGGCACAAGCCGGGGGGGAAGAGAGTGACTCAGGGTCTTTGACTGTATCACAAACCAACGCGCAGTCGTCACTTTCTGATCAGGACAGGGGTCGGACTGGAATATCAGAAGCAGGGCTGGGCTCAAGGTTGAGGGCCCTGGCAGAGCATTCTGGGGGAGCCCAGGTGTGCAATAGCTGGATCGCAGACCCCTCGAGTAAACAAGACGACACCTTGCTTGATTGCTTCCAGCTTGCATCTATGTTACTAACAGGTTTCAAAGTGGTAGCCGTGTTAGGCTGTATCAGCCAAAAGAATGAGGAGTCCTTGTGGCACCTTAGAGACTAACAAATTTACTTGGGCATAAGCTTTCATTGGCTAAAACCCATTTCATCGGATGCATGGAGTGGAAAATACAGTAGGAAGATATATATATCTTGTGCCACAAGCAATCTTTTTACTTGGCTGTCTCTGCCTGAACTAGCAGCCCCCAGGCGTGGGATTTTGAAGACCCGGGATGGTGCTGACTCATCTGTCTGCCCAGCATTCGGAAAATCCTCTCTGCATCTGGCATCTGCTTCACGTAAAAGAACAGGGGCTGTTTCCCTCAGAGAGGAGACGAACACAAAGGGACATGCTATCACTTAGATTAGAAAATCTTTGAGGACGGACAATAGTTTTGTGTGTTTGTACAGCTCCTAGCGCAACAGGGTGCTGGTCCACGAATAACAACAGCTAAGGAGAATAAAAGATCTAGAAAACAGCAAATGGACAAGAGATGGTTGACCTGGGGTCCCCTTGCTCAGTCTATTCCCCCGAGAACAAGGAGACGTTCAATGAAATGGAGAGGTGGCAAACTGAAAACGGATCAAAGGACACTTTTCCCCCACAGAACCCAGGATTAGCTTGTGGAACCCATTGCCACAGGGTAAGACCAGAAGTCCAGCCAGACTGGGTCAGACCAAAGGTCCATCTAGCCCAGTGTCCTGTCTTCCGACAGTGGCCAATGCCAAGTGCCCCCAAGGGAATGAACAGAACAGGACAATTATCGGTGATCCATCCCCCGTCATCCACTCCCAGCTTCTGGCAAACAGAGACCAGGGACACCCAGACCATGAGGTTGCATCCCTGAGCATCTTGTAATAACCATTGATGGACCTGCCCTCCTCAAACTTCTCCAATCATTTTTTATACTTCTGGCCTTCACCACATCCCCTGGCAAGGAGTTCCACAGGCTGACTGTGAGGTGTGTGAAGAAAGACTGTGAGGTTTGTTCTAACCCTGCTGCCTGTTCATTCCATTGGGTGACCCCTGGTTCTGGTGTTACGGGAGGGAGTAAATATCATGTCCTTATTCACTTTCTCCACACCAGGCATGATTTTAGAGACCTCAGTCATACCCCCCTGAGTCGTCTCTTTTCCAAGCTGAACAGCCCCAGTTCAGTCTCTCTTCATATGGAAGCTGTTTCATCCCCCTAATCAAGTTTGTCGCCCTTCTCTGTACATCTCACTGAGGCTGAGAGCAGACCAGGATTCAGCAAAGCATCAAGGTATTTCAGTGGGTGATAAGGATCGTTAGTTATAACAGGCAATATAAAAATTAGCAAGGTTTTAGGCAATAAACCCTGACACTCCAGGGAACGAACTGAGCTCTAAGTATAGGAGTCAGGAGGAAACTAGCCGAAGGGGCAGGTTATCCCACAGCTGCCTCTTGCAAGGTTCCTTGCACTTGTCTCTAAACCAGGTGGTCCTGGCTACTGATGGAGATAGGGCACCGGGTTAGATTCAGTTTGGCAAAGCCTATGTCCCTAAAGCCCCGGAAAGGGGCTAATCTCACTGTCCCCAGGGGGCTGTGAGCCCTGCCTGGAGCTAAGAGGAAGGTTGGAAGGTGTCAGGCCTGGGGCAAGAAACCTGCACTGAGCCTGGATCCCGACCTGGGTCTACCCATCAGCTTCCCCCACTCTGCAGGAATCACCCAGCGTTTCTGGGCTCCACTGGTGCTGCTGTTGGGGAGTTCATCAGTCCAGCCCGTCCCTGGCCTGGGTCCCTGCTGAGCTGTGGAAGTCTAGAGATGCCGAGGAGAGGAAGACAATAGAAGGAAGATCATTAGTGCAAGGCTGGCTGGATCCACCGCGGCCGCTGACGGGGCCAGGAAGCACCATGCACCACGAAGGAAACCGAGACATGGCCAGGCGCCTCTGGCCACTCGACAGTCTCGGAGGATGTTGGGAGAATGATGGAGGGGCAGGATGCGGGGGGCAGAGAGGGTGAGCCCTGATGGTCAGGACAGCATGGAGGCCAAGAGGGGTACGGACAGGGCATGTTCGCTGGGAGTCTTAGGGGGCTGCTCCCCGGTGGAAGGGGCTGATGGAGGGATGGGGTCCGGGCTCCCCCGAGAACACATCGCAATGGCCATGTTCATGCTCAGCGCCCCGTTAGGCCAAGCCTCCTGCGGGGGATGGAGAAGAGGCCGAGGACAGCAATAGTATTCGGGCAAATCTCACCCGCACTGGCCCAAGCTGGACGCAGCCTGGATGGGGAAGCCAGACCCTCAGGGAAACGGGACCCAGGGGCGCTCAATGACTTGGATCAGATTCCCCCACAAAGTCATGACGCTCCCGTCTAGCTCAGGTACGTCCCTGGTCCTGCAGTATCCGAGCTCCCCGATGTATTTCTCCTCGCAGGCAGGGCGGGAGACTTGTCCCAGGCCTCCCGAGTCCTAGCCGAGCGTTCTGCCCTTCCTTTCCGAGCTCAGCCTTTCATCGCAGGAGGTCCCAGGCCTTCGCTCGCTCAGACGGCCAACCCCCCGAGAAAAGGGACGGCAGCACTGCCTTCATCTTCCAGACAAGTCACGGAGGAAGCAATTGACTTACCCTGAATAGCTGGGAACAGAACCCAGGTGTCCGAGTTGCCAGGCTGGGGCCTAACCCCCAACTACCCTCCCTCCTTTATGCAGCGACGGCTCCTAACGTTTCCCCTTCACCGAAGCAGGTTGTTCTTTCAGCCTTACCTCGGCTCCCCTCTCTTCTGCTGGGCTCTGGTGGCGGCCCTCCCAGCGCGGCTCAGAAACACCAACGGGGAAGGGAAAAGCTTTCGGCTCCACTACGTTTCATGCCCACCACAGAGCCCTTTGCAGGAGCGTTCTCCACCGACGCCAGACGCAGCTCGACGCCAGCTGAGGATCTGGCCTTGTGATTCTGCCTGGAGACCATCGTTAAAGCCAGAAGGAAGCGTTCTGTTCGTGGCATGCACGCACACACACAGAGATGTTAGATTAAAAACATAAATATCATCTGGCTGGAACATGGCCCCGTAACACTAGTTCTCAGCATTCGGAACGACACACACAAGGGCCACAAGGCAGAGAGACACAATCACCTGCCGGCCCCTCACCTGCAGGAAACCCCCCTGGAAATGTAAAGTGTCCGCTTACAATGTTAAGACAGTTTCAAATGCCCCTATGGGAGGCTGGCTCTGTCCCATTCCCAGCCTGGCTGTCAGCCCCCCAGCCCTTCAAACACAACGTGGCCTTGGCGACGATCAAACTCCCCCCAGGGCAAGGGCAGGCTGGGGCTGTGCTGAGCAGGGAGGTCGGTAGAGACACTGGGATATAAAGTGCTGACAGGCAGGGGAAAAACGAGGCCACTCTAATTAGTGCCCCTTATCAGCCTTTCCCTGTTGCCTTCCGGGAGGCCCTTTATGTAACCCGTGATCCAGCAGGAGCCTCGAGTGGCCCCAACTCCAATCAGAGCAGCAGTGTCCAGAGAGGAAATGCCCTTGTCCATTTATCTCCTCCAAACAAAGAGGAAAACTAGACCTCCCAGAGACGGGGAGTGGGGGTGGGGGCGCTTGAGAGCGGCCTGGCGACAGGATCGGGAAGGGCTTAGGGGTTTTGGACATGCTTTTATGAAGGTCCAGTTTGTAATGGGCTAACAGCTGTTCTACGCAGGTTATAGGCACGTGGCAGCACACGCCCGAAGAAGGTGGTGTGGATGGGTCTAAAGCACGTCATATGGACGTACGTGGTACATGTTAGGAACCCGGCCGCAGCTGTAGCAAACGGCGATAAGCCATGTGGTATGCATGCAGAGACATGTATGTAGCACAGGGGTGGGCAGACTAGGGTCCGGGGGCCACATCCAGCCCTCCATATGTTTTAATCCGGTCCTCGAGCTCCTGCTGGGGAGCGGGGTCCGGGGCTCGCCCAGCTCCGCACGGCTCCCTGAAGCAGTGGCATGTCCCCCCTCCGGCTCCTACACGTGGGGGCAGTCAGGGGACCCTGCACACTGCCCCTGTCCCAAGCGCCGCCCCTGCAGCTCCCATTGGCCAGGAACTGTGGCCAATAGGAGCTGCAGGGGTGGTGCCTGAGGATGGGGCAGTGTGGAGAACTGCCTGGCTGTGCCTCCATGTAGGAGCTGGAGTGGGGACATGCCGCTGCTTCTGGGTGCTGCTTGAGTTAAGCACCACCCAGAGCCTGCACCCCTGACCTCTGCCTGCACCCCAACCCTGATCCCCTTCCTGCTCCCTGAGCCCCTCGGTCTCAGCCCAGAGCACCCCCCTGCACCCCAAACCCCTCATCCCCAGCTGGAGCCCTCACCCCTCCCCAGCCCCCTGCCCTAGTCTGCAGCCCCCTCCCACACCCTGAACTCATTTCTGGCCCCACTCTGGAGCTCTCACCCCCTTCCGCACCCCAACCCCCAATTTCATGGGCATTCATGGGCCACCATGCAATTTCCACACCCAGATGTGGTTTTCCCGCCCCGATGTAGCCGCACGCATTAGAAGCACATCAGTAGAAGGTGTAGACAGCTATAGAATCATAGAGACCTCAAGCGGTTGTTTGGTCCCGTCCCCTGCACTCACAGCAGGATGAAGTATCATACGCCACGTGGTATGCATGCAGATGGATGGATGTAGTGTGCATTAGAAGCACGTCCATCAGAGATGCAGACAGCTACAAGCCCTGGTCATAACAAGCAACCTATTCCCCTGCTGGACTATATAACAATTGACGGTTTATTCAAGCAACTCTCCCCTGGTTATTAACTGGGCCCTTACTACAAAGCATGACCTGTTTTCCTCCAGTGCCCAGCCCAGCAATACCAACGCTCCCCACTGCAAAGGGGTGTATCAGCCAGGTGCCTCAGTGAGACCCACATGCTCACAGAAAAGCCTGTTTCTTAGTGGATGAAGGGGGCGAGTTCTGTCCCGCTCAGTCTCCCAGATCACGTTTAGAGTGGCCTGGCCTGGCTCAGCTGACTCTGGCCTGTCGGGTGGCAGAGCCATCCAGGCTAGTGCCCGGGCCCTGAGATCCCAGTCTCAGAGACCCCATGAGGCAGGAGGGACTCAGAGCCTGAATCAGTTGACCTGGGCTCTGAGATGCAGCGTAGACACATCTCACACACGGAGTACGTCACAGCACATCTCAGAGCCCAAGTCAACGGCTCAGGCTCACAGAGCTCGGGGTGGAGCTCAGCCTTGGAAGCCCACCCCCAAGACCTCAGCTCCAGCTGGGGCTGCAACATCTACACAGCCGTTAGCCCAGTGGCCTGAGCCCCGGGAGCCCGAGTCTGTTGATCCAGACTCTGTAGACGCTCCCGTAGCGGCCGGCACCAGGTGCATCAGAGGAAGGCACGAGAAAGCCTGCAGTGATGGGATAACCTGTTCGCAGGGAAAGCCCCTTCTCCTGAATGCTGGCAGCCAGAGGCTCCTCTCTGCCCTGGAGCTGGGGGTCCGGACTCCAAAAAATCCTTCACCTCAGAGGAAGAGTTATAGGAAACGTCACCAATGGGCCCTGATTCTGCAGGGTGCAGAGCACCCTTCGATTCAGCCCCTGGCAGATTGGGATGGGGTTCGATTCCTGGCAAGAGATGCACAGAATCAGGACACCTGGGTTCCTTTCCTGGCTCTCCCATTAATTTGTTGTGTCTCATGTCATCACTCTCTGCCTCAGTTTCCCAATCTGTTAAATGGCTAGAAAAATACCTCCCTGCCTGACACAGAGGTCACAAACCCCACCTAAAGATTTGTAAAATGGTCAGACGTCCTGCCACTGAAAGGCAAAGGGCTAGAACAACCATAGCATCTGTCCTGGTTATTGACTCGTTTCTCCATGTAACTATATCAGATCGTTGGCAGACTAAAGGCAGGTACAGAATCACAGAAATGTCAGGCTGGAAGGGATCGCGAGAGGTCACCCAGTCCAGCCTCCCGCACTAAGGCAGGATGCAGTAAACCTAAACCTGCTCTGACAGCTGTTTGCCTGACCTGTGGGGGGGATCCCACTGCCTCCCTTGGAAGCCTCTTCCAGAGCTTAACTACCCTTAGAGTTCGAAAGTTTGTGCTCATATCTAACCTAAAGCTGCCTTGCTGCAGATGAAGCCCATTGCTTCTTGTCCTACCTCCACTGGACATGAGAACAATTAATCACTGTCCTCGTTATGACAGCCCTGGACAAATGCGAAGATTTATCAGGTCCCTCCTCAGGCTTTTCACAAGACTAAACATGCCCAAATTTTTAACCTTCCTCATAAGTCAGGTTTTCTAAACCTTTGATCACAACACTCTAGCTAAGGCCTCAGCAGTGCCAAGTAGCATGGGGGCAATTACCTCTGGCATCTAACCTACGACCCTCCTGTTAATACAGCCCAGAATGATGTATCACGTTGCCGGCTCATATTCAGTTTGTGATCCACTCTAACCCCTGGATTATTTTCAGCAGATCGACCGCCTGGCCCATCATTCCCTAAGCGCAGTGCTTTGCACTCCTCTTCACTGAATGTCACCTTGGCGATTTCAGACAAATTCTCCAGTTTATCGAGGTCATTTTGAATTCTAATCCTGTCTGCAACCCCTCCTAGCTGCACATTTTAGAAGCGTGCTCTCCGTCCATGAAAATATCGAATCGTGCCAGACCCAGGACCGACCCTGCTAGATACATCCTCCCAGTTTGATAGAGCCCCTTTGAGAACTCCTGAGTACAGTCTTTCAGCCAGTTGTGCACCCACCTCACCGTACTTTCATCTAGACCACAGCTCCCTAGTTAGCTTCTGCTAATTGCATCAAAAGTCTTATTAAAATCACCATCTATCATGTCTACTGCTTCCTCCTTATCCACTGGGCCAGTAACCCATGGGTTGCTAAAGCAACGTGTGCCCCGTTGCATTTGGTAAGAGAATAAAGGCAAAGGGTCCTCGCTTGCAGTCATGGGGCAGGGTCCCTGGGATACCTGCTTTCTAAGGTTTGTTTTGTTAGAGGCTTAACATATAGGGGCCATTACACTTCCCTGTTCCTGCTGGGCCTTCCTTCCGAGCTGATTGCTGATCACAGTGTCTTCTCTGCTTTTGAGAAGGAGATTTCCAGGAATTGTTTTCCAGCTCACCACCCGATGCAAAATGTTCTCTCTGAAAATGCCCCCCAGCCTCCGCCCGCCAACTGCTGGAGCAGTGCCAGAGCCCCCCTCCCCTTCCCCTCCAAAACTGCAGAGCAAACATGTCTTGCGCAGGAGTTGTATCAGCCAGGAGGAGGCTTGGTTGTAGGAATTGGTCTGCAATAAGACTCGGCTGATGGACTAGTTGATCAGACATCGAATGGGTACCTACCTCCTCGCCAGGCCCACGGGGCTATCGGCATTCCTCTTGCCAAGTGCGGGGAGATCTGGAGACGGACAGAGCTGAAGGAGAACAAATGTTTTGGATTATGATTTGTATTACCTCGCAGCTGAGAAGGGGGCCTTCTGTTGGCTCCACAAACACACAGCAATAGTCCCGCAAAGTTTTAACTGGGTAGTTTGTTCTCCACTTTCTGTCCTAATCAGCCAAGTGGCACAGGCTGTGTTGTGCCCCAGACGAAGCTGCATTACTGGTGGAGGAAGCGATTGAAGCTGTAAGGTCTCTGCACACCCAAGTAAGGCCGCTGATTAGTAACATTTCCAAGACCCTTTGGAAGAAAGGTGCTGGGCCAATGCCTCTGTAGCTGGCTGGTTCCCAGACTGAGACACTGGGAAGGAGTTGCTCACCAGGCCTGGGCTTGGGTATGGTCTGGTAGCTTCTGCTGCCATGTCCCCACTATTCCCCAGCAGGATTCCGGCGCTACTGAGTGGACTGGCTGCAGTGATGTGGGGATGCTGCTTCCCCTCCTCATGCGCGGGGCCGATTTGTTTTGGGATAAATTAAAGAATGCTCTGGGGGGGCTTGGCTATTACGTGGGGAAGGAATAGACAGACCCAGATTCCTTTATTCCAGCCATGGATCAAACTCTATCCAGGCCCCTATAGACACAATGCTACAGGTCTCCCTATCCCCACTCTCACTTGGTGTGGCAGTGATTGGGGTTCCTTCCTCCCACCACAGAGAGGCATGAGGCCGCCTTCTCCCTCTCCAGGTGTAGCCTCAACACCCCCTGTCTCTGGCCCAGAGAAGTGGGTCTTAGAAACAATGCCCCACTGAGCTACATGGGGTAGACCCTGCCTCTTGGTGCTACTATCGCAGGCTCTCTGCACACTCAGGCAATGGTTACTCTCAGGTGACAGCTCTGAGATTTTCATTGCAACCGGGAGGGCTAGAAACGATTGAAAAAAAAAGAAAGAGAGGTTTTGATGTCATCTCACAACTCCGGGAGCTAGTGGGGGGCCTTAGGCAGGGGTCAATAACATCTCCGCCTTAACTCATCTTGAGTCATTGGGACAGATTAACCCAGAGCCAGGAAGGCCAGCTTTCCTCCCTGCCTGGAAATGGCTGCTGCGAGCTCTGCTGCAATCTAAGTACTAATCGGGTGGGCTCCGTCTCAGCGAACAGGTCAGGCAAAAGCTGGTTGGGGGTCTGAGTGGGGCAGGCCATCGATTTTGGAGCCTCGCTCTGTGTGGAAAAGGAAATTAACCTGGAAAAGATGCCACCCACTGGCCTACCCCACTTTCATGTCCTATCTGACCTGTTTCCAAAATCTTCCTCCCCTCCTGCCCCCCAGCTCTGCAGTGAGACCAAACCCATCTTCATTCTAGCTGAGCCAGACCCCAGTGATAAGGAATCATGTCCAATGTGACCTTGCGCTGGGCTGTGTTTGCAGGATATCAGGCGATGATGTACGTTTCCTGTAGGGAAGAGAGGTCCGAGGGGTGGGGGGATGTGTGTGGAAGAAGCCAGCAAGCCCACCTTGAGCTCACTCTGGGAACGACGGTCCCTACAGCATAGATCCGCCTGAGCCACAGAGCTGGAGGCACCAGGGCACCGGCTGCTCCTTTGCCACCCACCCGGGCACACCTTCATCCTTCCACTGCAGGTGAGCATGTACCTGTTACTTTCCACGTGTCTCTTTCCTCCCTCACCGTATTCAAAGTGCCAGGCTTTGCAGTAACAACCACCCAGCGCCCAAAGGATGTTGCACGTCAAACCACGTCTGTTAATGGGGTTAGATTTCCGCAGGCATGAGTCCCCCCCAAATATCTTTCTTTTCTTTCTCCAAACATTCTGAAAAGAGCAACTGAGCTCCACCCTCCTCCTGCTGCACCGATGGATGCTTTTGCAGCTGACTACCAAGTTGCCGAGCATTCCTCTGGGCTGCAAAAACAACGAGGAGTCCTTGTGGCACCTTAGAGACTAACAAATTTATTTGGGCATGAGCTTTCGTGGGCTAGAGCCCACTTCATCGGATGCATGCAGTGAAAAATACAGGGGCAGGCATAAACACAGGAAAGGAGCGGGGTTGCTTTACCAAGTGTGAGATCAAGTTTATGAGATGAATCAATTAACAGCTGGATATCAAGGGAGGAAAAATAACTTTGGAAGGGGTAAGAGAGTGGCCCATTACAGACAGTTGACAAGAAGGTGTGAGTAACACTAGGGAGAAATTAGTATTGGGGAAATTAAGTTTAGGTTTTGTAACGACCCAGCCACTCCCAGTCTTTATTCAGGCCTAATCTGATGGTATCTAGTTTGCAAATTAATTCCAGTTCTGCAGCTTCACATTGCAGCCTGTTTTTGAAGTTTTTTTGTTGAAGAATTGCCACTGTGAGGTCTGTTATTGAGTGACCAGAGAGACTGAAGTGTTCTCTTTCACTGGCTGACCTCACCCTTGGTAAAGCAGCCCCTGTCCTTTCATGTATTTATACCTGCTCCTGTATTTTTCACTTCATGCATCTGATGAAGTGGGCTTAAGGTTACCAGATAGCAACTGTGAAAAAATGGGACGGGGGGGTAATAGGCTCCTATATAAGAAAAAGTCCCCCAAAACAGGACTGTCCCTTTAAAAACGAGACATCTGGTCACCCTAAGTGGGCTCAAGCCCACACAAGCTTATGCCCAAATAAAGTTGTTAGTCTCTAGGGTGCCATAAGGACTCCTCGTTGTTTTTGCTGATACAGACTAACACGGCTGCCACCCCGAAACTCTGGGTTGCATGCAGCTTCCCCAAGCTGCCTGAATTCCTAAGCTCACGGTGAGGAGGGCACTATAAATATCTAGCTAGAGTAGCGTGTTCTGTAAGCTTTCCCGGGAGGAACCTCTTACCTTGCATGTTCTTCCAACGGCATCACGCCGAGACCTGGGTCACGCCGTGTGTGGACGCAGCCGCTCTGGGATTTGGATAAGTCGGCGGTTCTGGAGGTAGTGTGATGTGACGGTCAGTTGCTTCTCTCTGCAATTTGTAATTACCATGCCTGATTGTGGTCCCGGTGGAAAATGGAACAGCAAAGACCCTCCCAGGGATGAGATTCTGATAGCACAGAGCGGTTGGAGCCACGAAAGGGGGAGCTGAATGGCACATCTGTTGCTTTGGCCCAAGGAATATAGTGGTGCTGGAGTGATCTTGAGCATATTTAACATGCTAAATGCTTTACAACAACCCCATGGCCACTGGCTCCAAGCTCAATCAGCGATTGGATTTTGGGACATGAGGACAGGCTCCATGCAGACAGGGTCAGAGCCTCCGCTGAAGTTAATGGAATTACACCAATTTCCACTAGCTAAAGATCTGTTCCAGCAGTTCTTTAAGCCAGTGGCTCCCAACCTTTCCAGACGACTGTCCCCCCTTTCAGGAGTCTGATGCTGTGACGAACTGGGACTGTTCCTAATGTTTGCTCTGAATACTGTGTTGGTGCCTCAGTGTCCCCTAGGCAGTTCTTAAGTATCTGGCAGAGCAAAGGGCCAGTGCACCTAATGCCTGGCACTCTGTATCCTAGCAACTGATGGCCTGGGCCCCTCCTCTGCAAAGGTGCCAACTGCAGGGTTGAGACAAGGCATCAGTGACCTCCTCGGCCCCGAACAGGGCTGAGGCAGAGACGGAGGGCTGGAGGGGATTGGCAGTTCTGGCGCTGCCTCGGGTGACTAGGACGTGAAGTCAGACCTAGGGGTCTGGCTCACGGCCTCCCCAGATGGACCCGGCCGAGGGCGGTCTGGTTCGCTGTATCTACAAGCTCTGTTTAAGCACTCTGTTTCCTGTACTCGAATACAACCTCTTGTTTTGCTAGCTGCAGCGTCACGTCTGGACTGCAAAGTGGCAGTGCCAGGCACCCTGTGCGCTCTCCCCAGGACCCTTCGCCTCGAGCTGTGTGCTGCGGCTGTGGGAAGCCCACGGACGGGCACGCAGGATGCTGAATGCTCCAAGGTGAGCGACCACAGGAGGATGACAGACCGTGTGACGCTCTCTCTGCACTGAACAAGGTCTGCTCCAAAGGGAGAGGAGGCTCCAAAATCCTGACTGCGCTTTGCTGCCGGGAGCAGGTTCCAAGACATTGACCCGAGGACTCCGTGACAATCCGTTCTTCGCTGTACCCCTACAGTCTCAGCCTTTGCTTACACACATGACTTGGCTTACGCAAAATCAGATATAAAAATACAAGGAAGTTGTCACAGCCTGCACTGCTACTGAAAACATGGCGCATTTTCACCGTTATAATTATAATATCCAGCCTGAAATATGAACATTGTACTGACATTTCAGGAAAGGGTCTTAACCACACGCGATCGGCCAGCGTCTTCAGACAGTCGCCGTGCTTGCCGCAGTCTTCCATTTATTCAACCCTGCATTTAAGGTTTCGTACGTGCGGCTCATATCATTTTAACGTTTTAGCCAAGCGTCTTCTTTCTCTATCAGTCTCTAATATGGAACTAAACTATTGTTGTATGTAAAGCAAATAAGGTTCTTAAAATGTTTAAGAAACTTCATTTAAAATTAATTAAAATGCAGAACCCCCCGGACTGGTGGCCAGGACCCGGGCAGTGTGAGTGCCACTGAAAATCAGCTCGCGCTTCGCCTTCGGCACACGTGCCATAGGCTGCCTACCCCTGGTCTAGCATATAGAGCAGTCTAAACAAGTCATTGTCTGTAGGAAATTTTAGCGTGTCCTGACTTCGCTGGTGCTTTTTTATGTAGCCTGTGGTAAAACTGGGCAAATCTCTAGATGAGGTGATGTCCCCCCTGGAAGACTCTCCGTACCCCTGGTTGAGAGCACTGAGATTGGCTACGGGTTTGGGCTAATATTAGTGGAAATCATTTTCCTGCATATGCTGCAGGGTTACATAGCACTTGTCCTCAGAGGATCTCAAAGCAGACAAATATTTACCGAGCTCCCCACTGACTGAACTGGGGATGGCACCTCCGTGTGAATTCACAACGAGGATGCTTCCACGGTTTCAGTTTAGACTCGGGAACAACCAGAGCACTAACGTCTACACTGCCATTTTTAGCCCCATAGCCCAAGCCCCAGAAACCCGAGTCAGTTGGCCCCAGGTTGGGAGCTGCAGACGATCGTGTTCATGCAGCCTTCCTCCCTTCATGATGCCTCTGCCCACCCAGTTCACTGGCTGCGGATTTAGACTCCCTTAGACCTAGCTGAGGTGCTGAAGCGAGGAACTTCCTCTGAGACTTAGGTGGAAGATCAGTTTCAGTGCTCTCTGTTTTCACGCTGTCCCGTTTTGCTCAGCGCAGCAGCTTGGAGGATCAGAGATGAAACTCTTTCTTGCAGCATGCACTTTGCGTGAAATGAAGGCTCTTTAACAAGGCTCGGGGGTTCTGAGCTTGATGCTGGTTTCTCTCTGGCTGCAGAGAAGCAGTAGCAACAGTGGGTGAGGCAGAGGGAAACACGAGGTCAGAACATTGTCACCCAGTTTCCAGCAACAGGTTTAGCAGCATCATCTCCACATTTTTTCTTACATTTAAGTGAGACTCAGAACCCAGCAGCAACCACTGCGACACCGATGGCTGGAGAGTCAAGTGCTCTGAACCCAAATGCCAAGTTCCTCTGTAAATCTGGCCATTCGTTTAGACGCCGAAATGGGAGTCATGCTTCTTTGAGAATCTCACCCTGATTACAGGTTTCAGAGTAGCAGTCGTGTTAGTCTGTATCTGAACAAAGAACAGGAGTCCTTGTGGAACCTTAGAGACTAACACATTTATTTGAGCATAAGCTTTCGTGGGCTACAGTCCACTTCATCAGATGCATAGAATGGAACCTATAGCAAGGAGATATATCTACATACAGAGAACATGAAAAGGTGGGAGTTGCCCTACCAACTCTAAGAGGCTAATTAATTAAGACGAGCTATTGTCAGCAGGAGAAAAAAAAACCCTTTTGTAGTGCTAATCAAGATGGCCCATTTCAGACAGTTTGACAGGAAGCTGTAAGGATACTTAACATGGGGAAATAGATTCACTGTGTGTAATGGCCCAGCCATTCCCAGTCTCTATTCAAGCCTAAGACCTTCTTGTTAATTAATCAGCCTCTTAGGGTTGGTCTGGCTACTTCCACTTTTTCATGTTCTCTGTATGTAGATGTACCTTCTTACTATATGTTCCAATCTCTGCATCAGATAAAGTGAGCTGTAGCCTACGAAAGCTTATGCTCAAATAAATGTGCTAGTCTCTAAGGTGCCACAATTCTCCTGTTCTTTTTACCCCAATTACAGTGGTTCTCATAGCTTCTTAGAGTTTCAGGCCAGGAGGGCCCATTAGAACATCTCGTCTGACCTCCTGTGTAGCCTGAGCTAGAGGATTTCACCCGGTTTGAGCCCAATGACTTGAGTTTAGCCAAAGCATCTACAGAAGGGCATCCAGCCCAGATTCACAGACATCTACCACCTCCTTTGGGAGTTTGTTCCGAAGGTTAATCACCCTCACGCTAAAAAAGTTTCCGTCTTATTTCTCATTGGAATTTGCCTGACTTTATTTCCAGCTATGGAGGCTTGCTCTGTCTTTCTCCCTTGGGTTAAAGGGCCCTTCAGTACCCAGATTTTGTCCCCGAGAAGGTACCTAGACACAGTAAATACTTTATCAAAGAGAAGATCCAGAAAACAGAATTTGCTGAGCTCACTTGAAAATCTGCCCACGAGTGACCTGCTCACAGGCTATGTTTACCCTGCAAGAAAAAGCAGGACCAAGTTTCAGAGCCTGGGGTCAACTGACTTCGGTTTCTGGGGCTTGGGCTGTGGGGCTAAACATAGCCGTGTAGACATTTGTGCTCTGGCTGAAGCTGGGGTTGCAAGACCCATCCCCTCGTGGGGTTTCAGAGCCCAGGCTCCAACCCCAGCCCTTCACTGAAAGCTTTAGCCCCACATCCTGAGCCCCGCAAGCCTGAGTCAGTTGACCCAGGCCAGCTGCCATTGTGCCGTGGGTCGTTTATTGCTGTGTAGATGCATCAATAGCGAGTCTACTGGGGGCAGAACCTGGATGTCCTTTGGCCTGGCCCAGTACCGTAATCACAGGCGTGTTCTTCTCCTCTGCAGGAGACAATTCAACTGAGTGGGGATAGCAGGAGAGGTTGGGTGATCTGCTCTTCAAAGCAAACATTGCTGCTTGTGGGGGATGTGTGTGTGGAGGAGGGTTGTTGTGTGTATATGGGCACGTGTGTGTGTGTGTGTCTGGGCGTGTGTCTTTGTGTGGAGGGAGGGGATGAGCTCTGGGGATCTGGAGAGGGCTTTGGAAAGGATCCCCGTGGCATGTCCTTACTTGTCATTCTGTAGCCAAACCCCAGCAGTTAAATCGCCTTCCCTTTCTTTCCAGCCGCTCGCCGTCCACAATGGCCGAGGTGACCACGCTCCCCGCTGAGACGCCGGATCCCTTTAACGAGTTCGGGGACTACCACAACTGGACCCAGCTGCTCCAATACCTGAACTACACCTTCACCTTCTGCGACACCCATCTGGACGAGAACATCAAGAGGGTGATGCTCTTCATCCTCTACTTGGTCATCTTCGTGGTGGGGCTGGTGGAAAACATCCTCGTCATCTGGGTCAACTGGCACACCTGGGGCAACAAAAACCTGGTCAATCTCTATATCCTTAACATGGCTATCGCCGACTTAGGGGTGCTGTTATCCCTGCCCATCTGGATGTTAGAGGCCATGCTCGACTACACCTGGCTCTGGGGCGGCTTCCTGTGCCGCTTCATCCACTACTTCTACTTCGCCAACATGTACAGCAGCATCTTCTTCCTCAGCAGCCTCAGCGTGGACCGCTACGTCTCCTTGACGACTTCATCCCGCTTCTGGCAGCAGCATCAGCACCGGGCACGCCGCCTCCTCTGCTTCGGCATCTGGCTCTTCGCCGCCCTCCTCCCCATCCTGGAGGTGGCCCACACACAGCTGGTGAACTCGATTGAGCCCATGTGCATCTTCCTGGCCCCCTTCGAGACCTATGATGAGTGGGCCCTGGGCATCAGCTTAGCCACCACCATCATTGGGTTCCTCATCCCGTTCTCCATCATCGCTGTCTTTAACATACTGACGGCCAGGTACATCAAGCACTCCAAGCCAGAAAGCAGGAAGCACTGCCTCCTGATCTACGCCTACATCGTCGTGTTCCTAGTATGCTGGCTGCCCTACCACGTCACATTGACCCTCCTGACCCTCGACGGCAGCCACTTCATTTACAGCTGCAACGTTGCCAACTTCCTCTACTTCTTCTATGACATCATCGACTGTTTCAGCATGTTCCATTGCGTGGCCAACCCCATCCTCTACAACTTCCTGAGCAAGAACTTCCTCAGCAAACTCATCTCGGCTGTGGTGAAGTACATCCCCAAAGACCAGATCAACCAGAAAGGCGGGGACCATTCCTCTTCCAGCACCCAGCACTCTATAGTCATTACCAAAGACAACATCCCACCTAATTAAACATCCACCAGGCTCTCCACGCATTGCTGGCAGCTGGTCCCAGGGGTGGCTGGCTTCCTAAATCAGACCCCCAAAAGATTTCTTCCCCTGGCAATAAAGCAAGACACTTTGCTTTCCAATGGCATTTTCTTCTTGCCATCCACGGCTCTGAAAGCTTGGAGGGACGGTAGAAATGAGATGCTGTGGGGAGTGGCAGATATTTTGCCTCTGACGTGCTGCTGTATCAAATCTATTTAGCTAAAGAAACAGAGAGGAAGAGATGTCCTGTTTTTCAAAGAAATGCTCAGTGATTTACTACTATCGATTATTCTGGCTACCCAGGGACCTCAACGCAAATCCGGCTGCTTTGCTCTCCAGCTCCAGCCAAGCAGGAATTGGAACGGGCAATGTTTTGCCACCAGCTTTTCCGCGATGCCTGCCTTTTGCTTGCCGATGTGCTCCAGGTATCCCACACCGGGAAGAGACCAGGCGTTAAGCTGCCTCTTTCATTGAATGATCTAGGTCAGGAATTCTTTTCCTTCGGAGCACAAATCGATCGAGTCGCAACACCCGGCGAGAAAGATGAGGGGCTGACCTCGCAAGGTAAAGCCAAAGGGAGTGGGAGCCATGAAGCAGAGTGGAGCCTTCACTAGGGAAAGAGCACGTCAGTGCCAACAGAAAACAGCTTTTGGAGAGCAATATTGCAACCACAGAGGGAAAGAAGCAGGGAGGAATCAGGCTGCAGTCCACTGTACAGACGTGTTCCCCTAAGGATTTGACTACATTACTTTTGTTGGTCAGAGGTGTGAAAAAAACACACACTCCGACCGACATACGTCTCCCCAGCTGGTGTGGACAGCGCTGGGTTGGAAGAAGAGGCTCTGCTTCTGACATCGCTAATGCCCCTCGTTGGGGGTGGTTTAACGAGGCTGGCAGGAGAGCTCTGTTCAGCCCTGAGTGAATTTTGCTAAAGCATGTGGGGAGGGGAAGGTGTGAAGGTAACTGGGAATTAATAAATCACAAAGAACCAACTGATCCACGGCCTTGGACTGTTACAAATACAGAAAAACAAATTGGACAGGATCTGGGGAAAGGGTGCGTAGGTCAAGGAAAGGAGAGGCGGATGGCAGGATGTTCCCAGAGACAAAGCCATCCCTTGGGTATAGCGAAGCAGGGCGACTGCTCTGGGCCCTGTGCTTTGGGGGGGGCCCTGTGCTTCAGTGTGCCTGTGTCGTGCGGGGGACGCCAGGCCGGCCCGGGGGGTGTGGTTAGGGGTTCGGGGGGGCTTGGTGCCAGCAGGGGGGTTGGACCCACACTCACTGGCTGGAAGCGTGCGGTGCATTTCTTTTCTTTGCTCAGCATCGTGGGGCTTGGGCTCAGTCTCTGGCAGTGGCAACCCCCAGCCTGCCCCGCTGACGCCCAGTGTCACCCACTGCTGCCACCGCACCGGACAACAGTGTCCTCACGCTGCCAGAACACGCCCGCGCCAGGCCGATCCCATTCACTCCCTTTCCCCCCTGGATTGCCCCAGCACAGGGGGCTCCCTCGCCCCTAGTACAGGCGCCTGGGACTCTCCATCATCCCTTGCCCCCCAGCACTGGTGTCCCCTCCCCACACCAGATTTCACCTGAATAAAAATGTTAAGGGGGGGGCATCCAGACAGGCTGATTTGTCCCGGGCTCCTCAATCCCTAGGAGCTGGAAGAATTAATCCTAGAAGACAAGAGAAGCGGGTGGGACCAGCCCTGCTTCTCGGAGGAAGTGCAGTGCATTCATTCCGGGGCTTTCGGGTGATACATACCTTGCTTAAGGAGACACTCCGTGTCCTTTTGCCTCCTTGTTCACCTGGGAGGCAAAGGGCAGGGGCCTGTGGATTTGCGAGATGAAGGGGTTTCCATAGCGAATAATTAGCCTTATCAGGAGGTCTCTCACCCGCCCTGCCTCACCCCTCAAGACCTCACGTGAAACAGACCATGTGACATTTCACAACATTGTGACAGATTACAACCATGGCGGAGTCTGTATCCCCTTTCTCCCCGCTCAGCGCTCTCCTTGGAATGCCTCCATGCTGCTCTGTAGTGGTCTCGCAAAGGGACGTGGGTCACTCCTGGCTCCTCCGTCCCCAGCCCGGGGAGCAGGAATCGGCTCTCCCAAACGGCAGCAGGCCGGACACACAACCAGCCAATCCAGTACCATTCTCACTCCCGACGGGCCTTTCGCTGGCTTCCAGCCCACACCTTGCTGCCTACGTATATCCGTATTTGCCTGCAAAACACGCCCATTCATCTCCACCAAGGCCTTGCATGAAACAGCTAAGGGGAAAAGGCACCGACCCTTTTAAAAAGAAGCAACTTGTGCCCGTTCCCCTCCTCCTGCTGTGCAAAGTTTAACAACTTGTACAATATAAAACAGCAGCACAGACTGTCGGCTCTTTGGGGCGGACACTTCTGTGTTTGCACAACACATACGGGTAGCTCCCGGCCCACAACTGGAGCTAGGCTGTGTAACTCTGTGCCGCGGTAATCCAGACTATTACCACCACCACGGACACATTAACGGGATGGCAGCCGCTCGCCAGTGATGAGGTCCAGAAAGCCAGTCCTGAGCTCCCCAGGAACGGTTCATAGACTCGCCTTTGTCTGTCATCTTTGCTAGTGGTGAAGCACTGGAATGGGTTACCTAGGGAGGTGGTGAAATTTCCTTCCTTTGAGGTTTTTAAGGTCAGGCTTGACAAAGCCCTGGCTGGGATGATTTAGTTGGGGATTGGTCCCGCTTTGAGCAGGGGGTTGGACTAGATACCTCCTGAGATCCCTTCCAACCCTGATATTCTGTGATTCTATGATTCTAATGAAATGGAAGGCCACTGCATGATAGCATGTGACAGATCCGCTCTACCTGCGTAGAAATGTATCCAATTTCTTCATGATATCTAAACATTTAAAGCTCGCTATATTTGACCTATTAAACGTCATTTTTAAAAACACGGTTCTGTTGCATGGATAACTTTATGTGCCACGATTCAGAGAGATTAAAGCCAGAAGAGATCATCTTATCTGACTCCTGCACAATCCAGGCAGGAGAATTTTACCCGGTGACCCCTGCGCTGGAGCCAATACCACGAGGAGGAACTAGACAGCATCTTTTAGAAAGGCAGCCAGACTTGACTGAAAGATTTCCAGTGATGGAGAAACCTCCACATCACTTGGTGAGCTGTTCCAATGGTTAATTACCTGCAGGGTTAAAAAATGCAGAATTTCTAGTGTAAATTTGTCTGGCTTTAACTTCTAGCCATTGGAGCTTTGCCTGATAGATTAAAGAGCCCTCTGCTATCAGATCTCTTCTCCCCACATAGGCACTTAAAAACCACAAGCCAGTCACCTCTTCACCTTCCTTAGCACTGACATATCATCCAGAGCGGTCCATTAGAAACACTATAGTGCAGTGAGACTCAGCCCCTAGGGGTTCAAGGCACCAAATTAGTGATGAGTATTACCCACAAGAGCCACCACAGTGTGAATTCATTGTTTCATTTACTATAGTATTATCTAGTCATGGTTAAACAGTACGACAGGCAATATTTAGTGTGTGTATAGACACGCGCACGCACACACACACGCGCGTCTCACTGCAAAATGACTGAGCAGGTGCTATTCTTTTATCAGTGGCAGTTGATTAATAACACAGTAAAAACATCCTAATTGGTTAATTACTTAGATTGGTTAATAATTAAATTGCACAGTGTTTTAGTATCATGTGCTGCAAAGAGCCGCAGGAGATGCATTTAAGAGCCGCTTGTGGCTTGTAAGTCTCATTCTGAGTATCACCGCTAAGACAGATCTACCGATCTTAGGTACTTACAAGATCCTCATTATGACTAGCTGAACGGACCATGCAGTCTTAAACATATTTATCCTTGCCAGAGTCCTGAGAGGTAAGGAAGGATTATTACAGATGGGGAACAGAGGGACGGAAAAACTAATTTTCAGAAGTGTCTAGGTGATTTGGGAGCCTAAATTCTACAGCTGTTCAATAAGATGTAGGCTCCTAAATCCCTATCTGAAAATGGGATTTTGGTTCCTTTCAAAGTTTTACTGCAATGCCCAAGGGTACATAGGGAGTTAGGGCGAAGAAGGGAACTGAACCTGTTTTCCTCAAATCCCAGGTTAGTGCCCTAGCCGATTCAGGGACACTTGGTGCATGGGGTTGCGTCCCATGCCATCTTGGCAAACAGCCCTTGATGGCCCTATCCCAGAGGTGTGCAAACTATGGCCCACGGGTCACATCCGGCAAGCAGGCCCATCTTGCCCGGCCCTTGAGCTCCCAGCTGGGGAGGCTAGCCCCTCTGCCCCAGCTCACTGTGCCGCCAGCGCTCTGGGCAGGGGGGCTGCGTGCTCCTGCCCGGCAGTGCGGCGGTGTGGCTGGCTCCGGCCCGCCGGCTGCCAGACATGCTGCTCTGAGTGGCATGGTAAGGGGGCAGGGAGAGAATTGGATAAGGGGCAGTGGTCCGGGGGCAGTCAGGGGACAGGGAGCAGGGTGTGGTTGGAAGAGGTGGAGGTTCTGGGGGAGGGGTGGTCAGCGGACAGAGAACGACGGGGGGCTGGATAGGCGTGAGAGTCCCAGGGGGTCTATCAGGGGGTGGGGGTGTGGATAGAGGTTGGGGCAGTCAGGGGACAGGGAGCAGGAGGGGTTGGATTGGGGGTGAGGTCCTGGGGGGGCGGTTAAGGCCAGGGGGTCCTGGGAGGGGATGGTCAGGGGACAAGAAGCAGGGGAGATTGGATGGGTGGGGGGTCTGAGGGGGGTGATCAAGGGATGGGGAATGGGGGAGTTGGATAGGTGTGGGAGTCCCGGAGGACCTGTCAGGGGGAGGGGGTGTGGATAGGGGTCAGGGGTGGCAGTCAGGGGACAGAGAGCAAAGGGGATTAGATAGGGGGTGGGGTCCCAGGGGGCAGTTAGGGGTGGAGGGGTCCCTGGAGGGGATGGTCAGGGAGTTCTGAGGGGGCAGAAAGTGGAAGGGGGTGGATAGGAGGTAGGGGCCAGGCTGTTTGGGGAAGCAACCTTTCCTACCCAGCCCTCCATAGTTTTGGAGCCCTGATGTGGCCCTCGGGCCAAAAAGTTTGCCAACCCCTGTCCTATCCTCTGTGAACTCAGCTAATTCTTTTTTGCACCCAGCTACACTTCTGCCCTTCACAGCATCCCCTGGCAACAAGCACCCCAGGGTGACTGTGCGTTGGGTGAAGAAATACTTCCTTGGGCTTGTTTTAAACCTGCTGCCCGTTCGTTTCACACAACAGACGTGGCGAGCAGAACCAAACCTCGCACATCGCTGCTGAGGAATTTAACCCAGTCCAAGAAATGTTTTAAAAGATGGGTCTCTGCAGTAAGAGGCACTAGGTAAAATTTAAAAAAGCACCCAAGTGACATAGGAGCTTGAAATACTAATGAGGCACAGAGCCATTCATAGAATAGCAGGGTTGGAAGGGACCTCAGGGGAGCATCTAGTCCAACCCCCTGCTCAAAGAAGGACCAACCTCAGACAGATTTCTGCCCTAGATGCCTAAGTAGCCTGCTGAAGGACTGAACTCACACCCCTGGGTTTAGCAGGACAATGCTCAAACCACTGAGCTATCCCTGCCCCCACACCTTGATGCTTTGGAAAGGGACAGGAACATTGTGTTTTCCAGATCTAGAGCAATATATATTTTCCATCCGTTTACGATCCTCACTCTACGTGTAGCACGGCGTGAAACAGACTGAAAACGTTCCCAAAGAATGTCAAGTTTCCCAAATATCTACTTACGATGCTACCACTGTGGGTCATCAAACATTTTAAATACAGGGTGGTGGATAATTAAAAAGTCATGAAAACTCTCCAACACGGCAATATCGTAGGGATATTTTCCTTAACGCAGTCACAGCTTGCCAATACGTGTGCTAGAAAAGCCATTTGTCCTTTAATAAACGCAGATGGGGCCGGAGCCAATAAACACATGCGGTTTGGGCCATCCCAGCTCCTCACTTCAAGCGCACAGAAAATCTGGGCTGGGACAGGTGGCCCAGCAGCATCCCAGTTTTATGATGACTGTTCATTACTTACATGACAGTAGCACCTAGAGGTGCCAACTGGGATAGTCAGGGAAAAGTACAGACATAGTGAGCCACAGCTGTTCTCTTCCAAAGAGCTTTCAATGTGTAAGTAGGAGCACTAGCAGCAGAGCCAGGGACGTGATCATTCTCCTCTGTTCGGCATTGGCGAGGCCTCTCCTGCAGTACTGTGTCCAGTTTTGGGCCCCACACTACAGAAAGGAAGTGGACAAATTGGAGAGTCCAGTGGAGGACAACAAAAATGATCAGGGGCTGGGGCACATGATTTATGAGGAGAGGCTGAAGGAACTGGGATTGTTTAGTCTGCAGAAGAGAAGAATGAGGGGGGATTTGATAGCTGCTTTCAACTACCTGAAAGGGGGGGGAGGGTCCAAAGAGGATGGAGCTCTGCTGTTCTCAGTGGTACCTGATGACAGAACAAGGAGTAATGGTCTCAAGTTGCAGTGGGGGAGGTTTAGGTTGGATATTAGGAAAAAAATTTTCACTAGGAGGGTGGTGAAGCACTGGAATGGGTTACCGAGGGAGGTGGTGGAATCTCCTTCCTTAGCGGTTTTTAAGGTCAGGCTTGACAAAGCCCTGGCTGGGATGATTTAGTTGGTGTTGGTCCTGCTTTGAGCAGGGGGTTGGACTAGATACCTCCTGAGGTCCCTTCCAACCCTGCTAGTCTATGATTAAACCGTCAAAGGACAGACAAGTCTAATGATTTTCCAGGCTGGGGTCTGAGGTAAGAGAAAGTGGCTTGCCTTGATGTCACATGTGAAGTTTGTGACAGAGATGGGAAATGAATCCAGATCTACTCATGTAGGGGGTTATACTGCTGCCCATCCCCGTAGCATCTGGGTGGCTCCCACGTAAAATCAGCCAAAATAGAGAAATCTGTGTAGCGTTTCTGGCACATCTCCCAAAGCTCCCTGGCACAGCTCCAGCACCATCTCTCCCGCAGTTTTACAGAACAGGTCTGGTTGGTGAGAAGGGGCAGCAAACAGCTTGCCCATCCTCCCTGATGTCTGAATCTATTAAACTGGCAGGCGTGCTAGAGCGAAGCCAATCGACTTTTGGCTCAGACGCCCACACACGGCAGCCCTTCCACAGAGAAGACGAACGCCTGGGTTTTCTTCAAGAAGCACTCGAGACGACTCTCCCGGGGAACGGCTGCCTCATTTCTTTGCATCAGCTGAACAACCAGTTCGTTCTATCCCTGAACCGAGAAGGCAGACTTGTCCCTAGAGAAAGGAACGTGCCTCTTGAAAAGACCAGCATCATCTGCTTGTTAGTTTGGTTTGCCAACAGGAAGACAACCAGAAGGCTGTCTGGGCCTGAGTTGCAATTACACTAACTCTGGCAGCACATAGGGGCCTAAACGCAAGTATAAATGACTCCTTGAGAATCCCCCTGGGGCAATATAGAGCTGATAGAAGGGCCCTTGGCATAGGGGATGAACTGGGGGATGACCGGACGATACTGCACCCAGGGCCACTCTCTGCTCCCCAGATGCTACTGGAAGCAGAATTTAATTTACAGCAGCCCTCAGGCCTGGCAGAGTGCAGCAGAATTACCGGTGATCCTTGACCTCTGCCACCGCCCTGGGCCCAGGAAAAGAGAAACTGAGAAGCAGGTCTGGGACCCACGCAGTGCTTCACCAGAAAGGCCCCAACTTCCACTTGCAGATTAAAAATGATAAACACGAAGCGCAAGCGGTGGCTGTTTTCCATTTTATTATTCTAAATAAAAACCACACTTTGTGCTGGATGATGGAGTATAAAAGAATCCGATGTACAACGATTTTAGACATCTACTATTTCGAGTGGTGGGAAAAGTTTACAAAATATACAAAACTTTACAGCAAATAGATAGTAACCACTTAAATATCAGGTCAGTACCTACTATTAACTTAACGAAAAGGTTAGACAGTAATTACAACTTTTTTCTGCTTCATTTTTTTTAAGAGAGATCTGGAGCCTTCGAGAGAGGGGAGGAATGAAAGCAAACCCCGTTTGTGTTTCAGAAATAAGGAGATCTGTCCCATAAGGTTACGTTCTCCATTGGGACACCACTACCTTTTGGTTAGAGACGGGCAGCTTGCTTCAAGCTCCATTAGCGTGGCAGGCCCCTGGGATTAGACAAAACCCTACAATGCAGCTTGGATCGTTGATAACATGTCCTGTTATATGCCCCCGTTTCATCCCCAAGGATCCCAAAGCACTTTACAAACAAGAATTAAACCTCACACCCTCCCCCATCTGAGGTAGGTATTTCTTAGTGTCCCCCATGTTTACAGACTGGGGGGGGGGGAACCGATGCAAAAACACACACTGAGCCAGTGGAAAAGCTGGGAACAGAGCCCAGGGGGTCTCTCTCCCAGCCCCTGTATGGTCTACCAGACAATACTGTTATCTTTTCCTATGTTAGGCAGTAAACTGAAAAAATAGCACTGGAGCCAGCTCCGTGAGCCGGGAGCATCAGCAGGACACATCTGGAGTGGGAGACATGGTTTTTGGACTCTAGGCCCAGGGATCAGAGTGAAAGCATGAAAGAGCCTCCTTCTGTCTCTGGACTCCACCTAAGCCTGCCCTGCTGACACAAAGAGCAGCATGGACATTGCTCGTGAAGACTATTTGATCTCCTACCCTGGCTGGCAAGACCCAGTGGCAGCCCCATGACAAAAGGGAGGCAGAAAACTGAATGGCAAAGCTGGTGGCACCAAGCAAAGGAAGACACCAGGATCCACTGCAGATTGGTCATCGTGTCTGGGGTTAGGGCCTCGCTCTAAAGCCCACCAAAGCCAGCAGAAAGGCTCCACTTGGCTCCCATGGAGTTTGGGGCTGACACGTTGAGGGAGGGTGCTCCGGAGGATGAGGGCTGGATCCTGCGATTGGATCCCCAGGCCGGGAGGGAGAGCCCAGGTTTTGGCCTCATCCCAATTCAGAGAATTCAAGGAGGAGAAACTAAGGGATTGAACTCATGACAGAGTTTTGCAAATCAGAATTTTTTTCACTTCCCCATGGGCAACCACCCATGTCAAATGGCTGCTGATCTCGGAGTGTTTTGAGGGAGAACATGAACGGGTCATAACCCAGGGAAGAGCCAAAGACAGAGGTGGGCACGGATCTGAGCTCAGGCTGCTCCCCCGTCCCTGACACACTGGCTACCTCTACACTATGAGCTGCGGAGCCGTCGGAGCCCGGGTAGCGGCAGCAGGGGCCTGCCTTAGCCGTGCCAAGGAAATACCCCATCAGTTTCAGACGCCACCATGGCTCCCACAGTGAGTTTGTATACACAAAGGGGGACTCACACCTCTAGCTCGTACTGCAGACATAGCCAGACACAGGAGTAATGTCAAAGGTGTCCGACACCCCCTCTACGACAATCATGGGTTAACCTGTTCAGTTCAACATGAAGTCAGAAGTCAACCAGTGCTAACAAAGTTCAGGGCAGATTTGACCAACAACTAGAATTCTGTCATTTCAACATCCGCCTCCTCTTTTAAACGCCTTCCCTGGAGGGCCATATCCAGGGGCTGGGTCAAGCTTGGGGCCACCCAGGGAAGTCTGCATATGGCACCCCTTAAACTGGTTAGCATTACACAGACTGCAGAGGGCAGATCTCAGACGGTCTCGTCACCACTGGCTTTTTTCAGTGCCACATGGTTTGACTGGGGCACCAGTATTTGAAAGCGCACGTCAGGGCAGAGGTCAGCAGGGTTCCTTCTGCTCAGGGGCAGAGGAGCTTTCTGCTCAGGAGCTGCGGTTGGTTCCCCGTGCGAGCTCGGGCACTGCCTGGAGGAAAGCAGCCGGATGCCTACAGGGCTCTGTCTTCATCCCCTGCACTCACATGCCCTGAGGACGTGCCGATGGGGGCGTTAAACCTCGACACTGAAACAACCACCATTAACTGCAGACGGGAAGGGATTCTGATGACCAGGCTAAAACGCAGGAGTGTCCAAATGCGGCCAGGGATGCTGCCCTCCTGCAAATCCCACCCCAACCCTAGAGCGTGAAGTCAGTACCACTCCTGACTCTAATCAGCAGGAGATGAGCCAGAAACTCACTTCATTCCCCAGCTTCCTGGCACAATTAACTCTGAACCCCTTGCCCCCTCAGACTGCACGCTCCTGCCTTCCTTGGGACCCTCAGTCATCCCGGCCCTCCTGCAAACTGACTCCTGGTGCGCTAGGCTAAGCGAGCAGCCTCTGCTTATTGCTCACACTTCATCCTACCCTTTAGCACTAGTGTTCGTTTCACAAGGCCCAGAAACAGAGAGCAGAGTGAGGAGAAGGACGACACTGCAGGGCTGTTATTGCACCAGGGGGGCGGAGACGGGGGGTTCAAAGAGGAACGTGAGGGGTCATTTCCCTAGGATGCTACATAATCATACTCATAAGTGCTCTTCAAACATGCTTCACAGACATTAACCGGTTAATCGTCACCACGCTCCAGGGAGGTAGGTAGGTACAACAAGTATTACTGCCCCCATTTTACAGATGGGGAAACTGAGGCAGAGAGGTGAAGTGACTCGCCCAAGGCCACAATGAAGTTAGTGTTAGCAGGGGGGTTCGACCCAAGGAACGCCTAGCCCCCAGGCCAGACCAACGCTGTTTCTCTGAGGGTAGCTGCACTGCAGCGGTACCGAGCCTCCCAGCCCGGGGAGACAGACTCCCGCTGGTTTTGCTCAAGCAGGTGGACTAAAAATAGCAGTATGGATGTTGTGGCACCGGCAGCAGTCCCAGCTAGTCACCCGAGCCCAGACCCGGGCTCGCCTGGGCTGCAGCCAGCGCCGCAATGTATTTTTAGCCTGTTACCTCGAGTGAAGCTCGGGCGAGTCAGCCCTTCCAGCTGCAACGCAGCAGAGAGCAGCTCCCTGGGCGGGGAGAGGCTGCCAGAGCGTTCAGAGTGTATGGAAGTGCAGGAGCCTGTGCGGAGGCTTCAAGCCCCGAGTGCTTCCAGGTTATGAGGTAGTACGAGTCACCTAGACTGCTACATGTGTCATATTCATGCCTTTCCACTCCTCGCCCCAGGGCAGCAATGCTGGAAAAACCACCCTGACTCCCACCAGCGGGCGCGTGTGAAAAGCAACAGCGTTACCCGGTGAAAGCAGAAGGGGCAAACTCACGTCGGCACCGACTACGTCCTTCGATAGAAGCCACGTCACAGACGCAGTGGCCGTTCCATTACCGTGGGGTCGGGGGCTAATGCTGTAGCGGGGAGAATACTCCTCCTGCAAAGACACCTTCCCAGGAGTTAAGGCAATGGTTTCTTTTCACCCTCATCCTAGAGGGCTTTGTATGGGCCCTAGCACCACTCGCACAGGGATGCCCGATGCTCTCCACACCCCAACCCCCAGACTGCTGCGCTACCGACTTAGGGAGGGCAGGATGAGCTATAAATCTGTGCCTCGGCAGCATTAACGTGCTACTGCAGGCCGCAGAATCCCAGGACTTGGAGGGGATGATCTCCGCTAAAAACATTTCTCTTCGGTCTGTGTGGGAGGGCAGGGGGTGAGAACAAGGGGGAAACCAGGCATTCTGCCCACATTTGCTACATGCTTCCCCTGGCTCAGTGACTCTTCAGAGAGGGTAAATTGTTCTCTTCTGCCAATCTAGCCCAGTTTATGGCGAGAGACCTCCTCTTTTCTCCAAGGAAGCTCTGCCCTGAGCTTGGGCTGCTCTGGTACTCCTTCATTTCCCTGGCTCGCAAATGTGACTTTTAAACTTCAGAAGCTGTACCAGGGGGTGGGGGTGGAGGAACAATCGGCAACTGAGGCCCTGGCTCAGATGGGCGGCTAGAAGTTGCACTAATCCCCCTTTCAAGCACCAAGTTGAACACCTGGAGCACTCCCCGGGCCTGCCAGCTCCCCCGCTCCCAAGGCCAGACTCTGCTTCATTCCTCCCAGTAGCAGCAAAGCCTGGAAGAAAACCAACTAGTGTTTTCGTGTCTACCACCTTCCTGTCCCAGCTCTACTGAGGCTGGCTGTCAGGGCAAGAGCAGCATAAAACTAGGTGTGATCGCAAACCCACGGGAGGCCTGGCTAGGGTTAACCTGCCCAACGGAGATAGTTGTCTATTTATCAGATCCCAAACCCAGGAAGAAATGCCAACCCATGGAACTCAGCAGCCTCTAACGGGACTGGAGGTAAGTAAAGAGAACGGGCTCCTTGGTTTGCCTCACGTGCTGTTAACTTGAAGGATGCTGACAGAAAAATCCCGAGGCAAGGGCAAAAAACAGGAGAATTCCATCCATGACGTCCGATCGTTAAAACTGGGGCAGGGAGTCATCACTTTACAATTCGCGTTTGCTCCCCTACCCCACCAGCGCCACCCAATCAGCTGTCTGTGTTTTTCTCCGTGTCTTTGGAATGGATTATGTACATGAACGTCTGTTCGATGGTGAAATCGGGCGGCAGGCTGCCTTTGTGCACACCAACGTGTTTGCTCATGAGGTTTAAGGTGGAGCTGAAGTGTCCGCACACAGTGCATCGGTACATGAGGGCCCCCGAGTGCGTCTTCAGGTGGCACTTGATGGTGGAGCGGCCGCGGAAGAACTTGTGACACACTTTGCACTGGTAAGGCTTTTCTCCCGTGTGAATCCTCCTGTGGTAGTTGAACTCGCTCGTGTGGGCAAACCTCTTCCCGCAGACCTTGCAGCTGTACTTACTGTTTCCTGGCTGATTCTGCAGGGCCAGGTCCTCACTCAGGAACTCCTCCGGCAGCTTCCTCTTCTGTAGGGCTTGCTGCTGGAGCCGGTCTCCGAAGTTGGGCCGGACAACGTCCAGGGTGCCGCCGCACTTGTGCTGGCTGACATGGTAGCGGTAAGCCGCTTCCAGCTTGAAGCTCTGGCCGCAGAAATGGCATCGGAAGAGTGCCTCTTCCATGCTCTGATGGACGGCCATGTGCTTCTCCAGCAGATGCCGGTCCACGAAGCTGTTAGCACAGATGGAGCAGGAGAAGACGGAGATGCCCAGGTGGGACAGCGTGTGCCACATCAGGCTGCAGAGGTTGAGCTGCCGCTGGTCGCACACACCACATGTTTGGCCTTTCAAGTTCATGTGGTCCAGGATGTGGCCCCGGATGGTGTGGAAATCTTTGGACAGTGGCTTCCCGCAGGCAGTGCATACCAGCTCCGAGCCAGGCCCTCCGCCAAACAGGTTGATCTTGTTGGGCAGTGGGTCGCTGGGGTGGACGATGATGTTGTTCTCAAACACACCCTCTCTCCGGTGGAGGGTGAGTTGCCATTGGGTGAAGAACTTGGTCTCGCACATGTCGCAGGAGAAGAGAAAGATCCCGATGTGGGACAGGACATGGGTGACCCGGGAATTCCGGTCTTGGAAGTGGGTCTCGCAGACCTTGCAGTTGCCGGTGAGCAGATCCACGTGGTCCCTCGCATGCTGGCGGATCAGCTGGATGTTGGGTTCCAGGACCTTCTTGCACACCTGGCAGGGCATGGCCTTGCTCTCCCGGCTGTCATTCTCAAAGGCCAGCTCCTCCTCACTGTCGTCGCTCAGCTCGATGACCTCCTCCACCGGGCCCAGCTCTTCGCTGGCGTCTTCGAAGTGTAGCTCGTCTGCCCCTAGGTCCTCCAGCTGCAGCTCATCCATCTGCCCAAAGCCCTGGTCTTTGGAATGGTCACTGTTGCTGGGGCAGGAGTTGCTCCCGGTGGAGATGTCCAGCGAGGTGTCAGCTGCGAAAAAGCTGGTCTTGCTGAAGTCCCCGTTGCTCTGGATCTTATAGGGCTGGCAGGTACTTGCAGTGGTTTGAACAGCCATGTTGACATTGCCCAGGTTGGGCTGAGACACCACGTTGGTGGCAGAAGCAAACTGCCCCGTCAGTTCCTGTTCTTCTGTCTTTGGAGGCGGTTGATGCATCAAAGGCAGGTTATGGTTGGCTTCATTCATGGGATTCCTGTCATCCTCTTTGTAACCACCTGCCACTTCCCCATGCAAGATGCAATTCCGCTCAGAGCCAAAGTGCTCCCCACTGCTCCGGAGCTCACCCAGAGAATGGTTTGGTTCTGTCACTGTGCCACTCAAAGGACCTGAACAACCTTCTCCCGACCCAGAGGGCTGCTTGGTAATAGCCGAGCTCTCCAAGTCAGGGAAGGTGGAATGACAGGCCTTGAGCAGATCATCCATGCCCAGCCTCTCTGCCACCTCGTATATGACGCCCACATTGATAAGGTCCGTGAAGAGCTCAGAGGTGTAGACGAAGCTCAGGATTTTCTCAAAGTTGGCCGGCGTGATGAAGTCCACCACGTAGGTCCTGGCGGCGTCCAGCCCTGTGTTCAGGAAGAGGTTCTGGAAGTAGCCGGCTGCACAGGCCAGCACAGCTTTGTGTGCGGCAAAGGAGCGGCTCCCCACCACGATGGTGACGTCACACATAGTTTCCGACAGCCTGCACTTGTTGAGTTCCTTCAGTAGGTTGTTGGGGTGATCGGTGCTGTGTAGCTTGATCCTCATGCCCATCTTAGCAGTTGCTCAAGAGTTCCTCGTCCTGGTCAGCTTCTTATTCATTCGTTTGCCAGGCACTTAGCATCCAGGGGCTGGCAGGGCGAGGGGCTCTAAAAGGAGGAAAACGCAAGAGTTTACACTTCAGAATCATTGTCGGTTTGCGGTGAAACGTCCTGGCATGTTTCACGACCAACAGCGATGGAAACCTCCCTTCTGTGGCGGTAGGAAGCATCTACACTACGGTGCTACAGTGCTGTAGCTCTGCTGCTGTAGCACTTGCAGTGTAGACGTGGCTTGAGCGTCTTCCAGTTCTGCATTAAGTGACATGACTAGCACCTAAATTTTGCTCTGTACAATTTAGAAAGTATAAAGACACTGATGGAATAAAGAAGGAGTGAAGGGTTAAGGATTTATTTTCCCCTCTCGTGAGAGGGATATATTAGATATTTTTTTCTAATGCTTTGACTACACACAAACTGGCTCTGATCTCAGTTAAACCAGTAAAACTTCTGTATGTAGACAACGCCTAAGAATGGCTACTATTTTTATCTCACTGAGATCCAACATACCCCCAGGCAATTCACACTTCACCATCAGAATTGGCAGAAGTTAAACATACAAGAACTGTCACCACAGAAGAGACTAGCGGTGCAGCCAGCCTGGTATCTCACCTAAGGTTCATGAGTGAACCTAGTTTAAGATCTTGCAGCAACACAAGCAATAAAAAATAAAAGTCTGCAACTTTAAGAAGCGTGTGAAAAACTTAGAGCAGGTTCTCTCCTTCGCCTCCTGTGTCTGAGCTGTGCTATAGCTATTATTAAACACTGTCAGCTTCCTGCCTCAAAAAGCAAACAGGGGAGTACCACAACAAGCAACCCCCAAGTATCCTCCCAGTGGAGTCCCTTTGATTGGCCTAGACGAGAGAGGCTCAAATAGGGGCTCAGGTCAAAGGTGCAAAAAGACCAAATAAAAACCCTTGCTACGAAAAGTTATGTACTTTGCCAGTCACTATCTGAGCTCCTGTTTCTATATGGGTCTCTCTGTCTCCCAGCCCGACTTCTCTACCAGTTCTGTAGTAGCCTTGTTAGCTATGTTTATAAATCCGCAACCTGGATCGCAGACTCCTACCTCACTGGCTGTGCACTCACTTCTAGGACTCTTCTAGCCACTACGGCTCTGTAGATTCCTTCTGCCCACTGAATATCTCCAGATCCTTCCTCTGCCCCAACACACGTACTAACTTTCGTTTGCCAGGCTGGATCTCATTTCAGGTCTGGTTCCTAGTTCTAAACTCTTTACATCTCTTTGAATTATTTCTCTGCTCTCACGGGCACTTGCAACACCCTTCTGTGTAGTATAGCCTGCAATTGTCCGCCGTCCACTGTCTTTCCGGACAATAATTACAGAAGACTGGACTTGTGATACCAATCTCTGCAAGACCCAACCAGGCCACTCCAACTTGGCCTGCACCCCGTTTTCATGAGCTGTTGGACAGTTTTCAAATCGGACAGACTACTCAGTACCTAAACGTCTCCATGGCAGCAGCAGGCTTTGAACCTCAGCTCTGCCAGCCTGTTCTCAATTTTTCCAGGACACCAAAGGAGACAAGAGGAAGATCCAGATACAGAGAGGGGAGGCGACACAGAAAGTCCAAGGTTGCTCCAGTTTAGAAGCAGGGAAAGAGGGTGTCCCAGTTTGCAGACTCTTGGCACCCGGGGGATTTTCTTAAATAGGGAATCTTGGAGAAGGAAAAGTAAAGCCGCCCTGATCAATAATGTATCAGGGAAATGGGAGATAAAGGGGGCTGCTCTGTTTGGACCTCAGAGCGTGCAACGCTACCCCTGAAGCTAACAGGGTAGGTCACCCCAGACCCCATTAATGTTGCCTACAGCAGCTGTTTCTCCGGCTTTCCAAATACACAACCTCGGGTTTTCCTGTTTATTCCGTGCTTTTCTTCCCTCTGCTAGAGAGCGAATACCCCAGAGGCCAAAAGAAGGGCTGGGGTCCTCGGGATAAAGGGGGGAACGGATAGGAGGAGGGGGAAAAGATGAAGGGGGGCTGCCTTCTATCATGAGGGGTGGGAAGAGAGGGAGTAGGGAAAGCGGGAAGATGGGGTGAGCCATCCGGGTTCTCCCCCTTGGTGTGTGTGTGTCTAGGGGGCAAATAGGGACTCTCCTCCATCACAGGGTTTGGGGGGTATGGATGAAAGGGCGGGAAGGGACATGGCAAGGGAACGGGGCAACGCAGCAGGAGGCAGACAGGGCGAGAAGGGGCTCTTTACCAGGCATGGGGGGATGGATTTGGAGGATCAGGGGGCTACGGGCTTTGGGGGCAGGCGAGGGCAAACGAGGAGTCCCCTATACAGGGAGCTGGGAGTCCCCAAGAGGGAGGGGGGCCCCACGTGAGGTGGGTGCAGAGAGATCCCCATGCAAGAGGCGGAGGAGTCCCTTGCACGGGGGGGGGTGTCTCCTACATAAAAGGGGAGCAAAAGAGGGAAGAGTCTCCTGCATGGAGGGAGAGGACCCCCTACACGAGAAGGGAAGGGAAAAGTCGGGTCCGTTAGAGAGGGAGGGGGAGGACGGGGTCCCCGATAGGGGGGTGGGGAAGAAAGGCGAGATAGGGATCCCTGTACACAGGGAAGGGGGAGACGGGGAGAGGCTGACACAACAGCTGAGGCTGGGAAAAGT
>NC_133794.1:10179075-10223750 GCF_003597395.2 Chelonoidis abingdonii
CAGGCCAATGGAGGTGGCGGGAAGCGATGGCCAGAATTCCAGTTCTGAAGGCAGAGCCACCGGCAGCAGCACTGCAGAAGTAACGGTGGCATGGTATGGTATTGCCACCCTTACTTCTGCACTGCTGATGGCGGGGCACTGCCTTCAGAGATGGGTGTCCAGCCAACAGCCGCTGCTTTCCAGCCGTCCAGCTCTGAAGGCAGCACAGAAGTAAGGGTGTCAATACCATAACCCGCCAAAATAACCTTGTGACCCCCCTGGAACTCCCTTTTGGGTCAGGATGCCAAATTTGAGAAATCCAGGTCTCCCCCCATGAAATATGCAGCAGCGCAGAACTAAGGGTAGCAGTACCACAACCCACCCTACAATAACCTTGAGACCTCGCCCCCAAACTCCTTTTTGTGTCAGGACCCCTACAATTTTAACACCATGAAAATTCAGATTTAAATTGCTGAAATCATGAAATTTTTAAAATCCTATGACTGTGAAATTGACCAAAATGGACTGTGAAATTGGTAGGCCCTACGAATACCCGCTTGGAAAGCCTCTATCACACTGCTGGTGCTATGGAAACAATGTATGCTTAAAACTTCCTGAAGAGAGAACAGAACCCAGAACTCTTCCCTCAGGGCTTGCCTCCCACAAGCCACGTGGCAGGCAGGAGGAGTGGGGGGAAGGGGCGGGGACAGGGGAGCTGGGAGGCGGGGCTGGGGGCAGGAGGAGTAGGGGGAAGGAACGGGAGTGGGGAGAGCTGAGGGAAGTTGTGGGGGCAGGTGATGGGGGTCGAGGCTCGAATCAAGTGACGAGGGAGCACTCAGGTGATGGAGTAGGGTCTGGTGTGGGGTTTGGGGAAGCTGGGGCCGGGGCAGTGAGGAAGGAGTGGGGGGTCAGGTATTGGAGAGGGAGGGGGGGTCAGGGAGCTGGGGGCAGTCAGGCCGGGGTCACCTGAGAGGAGGATCTGCAGAGGGTGCAGTGCCCCCCTGTGCCCCCCAACCACAAAGCAAGCTGGGGACACTAGGGGGTGGGATGGAGCCTGGGGAACATGGGGCAGGAGGACAATTGGGCCCTGGAGAACACGCAAGTAAGGGCCAGCAGGTGAGCGAGGGCCTGCTGAGGCAGGAACACCTTAAGGCTGCGGTGGGGGGCAGAGCTCCTGGCAGGGGGTGTCTGGGGATCACTGCCAGAACCAGCTGCCTTTTTGCACCAGTCCTCCTGCTGCCAGGTGCTTCGGCCTGGGCCCCCTCACACAGCCCGGGGCGGAGCAGAGCAATGGGCCAGGGAGGAGAAAGCACGCCCGGCCTCTGTCAAGAGTTGCCAACCCTCCAGGTTTCGCCTGGAGTCTCCCAGAATCGGCATTGATCTCCCGGTGACTGCTGGAAGCAATCCGGGAGACTGAGCACCCTGCCGTGTCATTCACGCACTTTGACTGCCTCTGCCGTCCTCCGGTCAGCGTTTCGCCCGGTTTTGCTGACTGGGTCCATCTGAAAACACCCGCACGGAACCACTTGCATAGCTCCTGGCAGCATCTAAAGCAGTTTGACTTCTGGACCATCTGAGTCACATGAGACCCCAACTAGCAGCCAAAGCGGGTGAGCCAGAAAAGACCCTGGACTTGCCCTGAGCTGGACACTAGATATGTGCCTTTGGCAAATCCCACCTTTCAGACGAGTCGCTGGCCAGTTCTCACAGCATTCTGGTGTCAGAGCTGCGGGAGGAACCAAATTCGCAAGAGGGCAGCGTGGTTGCATCAGACAAGCCCACGGTGCCCGCTAACAGCAACTGGAGGGCTTATCTGAGTCTGTCTGTCAGCACTAACTGTACCTGCCTCCCACTCCAGAGGGAAACCTGGATCTTAAAATGCAACGCATCTCTGATTTCTTCTCGCGCAGGGCCGTGGGAGGCTGAGCCTGAGGCCAGTGTCCTGCTAAACGACTCTTACTGTGGATCTGAATTTTGTATTGTTTAGGCTTTTGGTAGTTAACTGCTTCTGCACTGCACACCTGTGAGCATCATGATGCAGCCACAGGGAGCATCCCATGGTGACAGGTGTTTTAGGTGTTCCTCCGGTTGGACAGAGGGGCCGAAAATCCACCCTTGTGGCGTCTAGAATTTACTCTGGCTCCTTGACAACCGTGCTCAAGGTAAAGATGACGGAGCAAGTTCTGTACTCCGTTCCCCGCTCTTTGGGAGCAAAAGTCACAGAAAGCACCCTTTTGACATCAAGGAATCTCCACAGTGGGCATGCAGCTGGCTCCCACGCACTCTGACCCGGAACCAGGGCACAGAATCCTGGAGCCACAGCCGGCTCCCTTGGCCCTGCTATTGCAAGGAGGAAGAGAACATGGCTTGATTGTTCTTACCGCTGGTGCTACTAACCCCCCACTTCCCCCCAGATCCAGCTGGGATCTGCAACAGAGAAAGATTCTGTCATGGGAATTGCGCCGATGCGTCTTCTGCTGATGCCCAAGTGGGAATCCATTCCCTCTCCCCGCATTGCATCAGTGACACAAATCAATGACTCAGACACAACAGGAGCCTGTCTAAAGAGGTGCTGCTTTCCCAGGCGTTGTTCGTACCCTAATTACAGCTGTAATTACAGCAGTGAAGGGATTAAATGATGGCCTGCGGCCATTTCTATTCGCCACTCTGCTAATAAAATTCACCCTGGCTCTGAACTTTCCAGGATCACCTCTTAGCTGATTAGAGAGAAAGGACAGTTTGAAAGAGTGGGGGAGTGAAACCGAAAGGTCTGGGCCAGAGTCCCGCTCAGTCAGCGAGTTAGCAAAATGGGCAGAAAAAAGGCAGCTTGTGAACTTCCAGGAGATGCATCTTAAAGGCTTTCCTGAAACGGCCAATGTTTATGCATCCGGGAAATGTTACGGACGGATACCAGTCGACTAAGGGGACGGTATAAACATCAGGCAGGGTTGAGATCAAGACTACGGCCTAGTGCGCTGGACTGGGAGCTACAACTCCTAACTTTGCTAGACGCTAAGAAGCATGGACTCAGTAGAGACAGACTGATGGCTCGTTACAACCCTCTGTAACCCCCCCACCCTTTGAATGACCTCTCACAATATGTGTTAGCTGTTTATGCTTAACAATCTGTCCCACCTTGCAATGAGCCGCTGTGACACTCCGAGGACCTTTCCCAGCCCTGAAGAAGAGCTTTGTGCAGCTCGAGGTTGGTCCCATATTGCTTCCCCCACCTTGTCTCGGTACAATGCCAGGCAAACAAGCAAAGGCCCCTTTTCGGATCCACACAGTCACATTTTCAAGCTGGCCCCTCGCTGCAAGTAACCAGCGAGTCCGCCCTGCCTAGGGTGACCAGATGTCCCGATTTTATAGGGTCAGCCCCGATTATTGGGTCTTTATCTTATATAGACTCCTATTACCCCCCACCCCCGTCCTGGTTTTTCACCTTTGCTGTCTGGTCACCTTAGCCCTGCCCCTCGCCACTTTCCTGTCAAAATAGAGATGCCTCCGCCACACGGTTTCAACAGCAGATTTTGACAAGAAAAAAAGTTTAATTGCAAACGTTCTGCCCAGCTCTCTAGAGTAACCAGGCGGGATTTTTTGGTTGTTACCTCCGAGGCTGGGATTCCACATTGATGGACAACATTGCAAGAAGCTCGGGAAGGTACCTAGTTACTAACGCATGGGAGAAGGGAGAAAGGCCAGGCTTGAGTTTCAAGTCCAGGACTGGGCATTAGGACATCTGGATTCTAGTCCCAGCTCTGCTCCTCACTGGACTTTGGGCAAATCACCTGACCTCTCTGTGCCGAGGAGCATAGGAATTGCGGGGCTGGATCAGACCTGTGGGCCTCCTCGCCCAGTATCCTGTCTCTGGCAGTGGCCAGCGCCAGAGGCTAGAGAGGAAGGCGTAGGAACCCTGAACTGCATTGATGCCTTGCATAGCACAAACCTGGTCTTTTATAGTTAGAAATCAGAGTAAGCCCTGAAGCACAAGGCTTAATACCCCTGCTCCCACCTGGAGAACATTTCCCTCTGCAAAGGAGTGTTCTGAGGCATGGGGCAGGGCTTAGCTTTTCATTCTGTGTCCATCCAGTGCCCAGCACGGTGGTATCCTGGACACGTGACTGGGGCTTCAGCAAAAAACCCAATCCTAGGAAACATCAGGCAAAGCAGCTGAGAGACAGGGCAGCTCATAAGTGAAAATCGTGGTGTTATTGACTAGTCAAGGATGTTTTTAATCTACGCCACAAAGGGAGTTCTGCTGGCTGCGCGGGGTGTCTGCGATCGGTGCACACGGAGGGGCAGGGGCATTACTCTATTTCCAAAGAGCGAGCACTAGCATTAGGACGAGGCGCAGGCTGGAATGGGACAGGGAGGAGAGTTCTCCACGACACAGCAGGAGGGTTCCCGTTCAGTTGAGAGTGCGGTGGGCTTTGGAGAGCGGCTTCGTCTCAGTTTCTCGAGGCGCTGCAGACGCTTTGCTTGTCCCCGGCGTGGGCACCTGCAGGAAAGAAGGAGGAAGCCTGCGGCACGTTGGATCCTTCCACCCTGGAGTGGCGCAGCTAGGAATAAGTCTTGGGAGAGCTGGAAAAGCCTGGCTAAGTCGATTAGATGCATTAGCCTCCTTCCCTGCCCCCGGAAGCCAGTTCTCCCACTCCTTTCCCAGCAACGGTGAGCTTGGTATATACGAACCACCTTTCTATAATGTAAAATCATCCACAAATTGTACACATGTGAATAACACCCCCCACCCCCGAGCACGTGGGGAAAGACACAGCCCAGGGCTGGAGTGGAAGACCCGACGACGGGAGACAGCGGGTGTAGATGTGGTACTGGACTCATCTGCATGCGGGGAAAGTGCCTTTCACAAATTTGCTCTTCTCCTCCATTTCCTAAAATTGCACCGCAATTATCATTAAGGCTCGGCACGAAGAGAGGCCCGCCAGCTCCTGGCCTCATTACGCAGCCATCGCCGGGATGCAAATCACCAGCTAATAAATTCGTAATAGCAGAATAAGTGCCGTGTAATCAGCTGGTTAGGGGGATTACAGCTATTTATGTCCCGTAATCCAGCCTGCCGTGTGCTAACACGCACAGGGTCAGGGCTCTGCTCAGTGCATGAGCGGGTAAGAGCGAGCGCAGGACCATCAATGGAGTCTTCGATCTGTAATTAAAGACCCCATATAGGTATTTAAGGGCTAATGCACGAGGCGAAGCGTGACCCTTCAGGACGGTTTGCTCAGGCGACTGCGGTTTGGCAAACCTCATATTCTCAGCAGTAATCACTCCAGCGGTCATGAAACTAGACCGGAGTAGGCAGCTCCCGGCCTGGTGTGCGGGGACGGTAGGTCTTGCGTGGAGACGGATCCCATTCCCCAACAGCTGGCTAATACAGCACCTTAGCAGGAGGCACTAGCAGGACCTGATGTCCCACAGGGCTGAGTTGAGACTATGGGATGTGACGGGGAGGGTGGTGGTCAGCCCCTCTGTAGTATGAAGCCAAATACCAAGCTTCAAGTTGGGCACAGAGCAGGCCTTCTGGGCTCCACGCCACACAGGGGACCATTGTAACCCCAAGCTACGGATCCTCCTCCAGCCGAAGTTCTCAGCTGTCCCCGTAACGTGAGCCCAGGAATGAGCAGAAAAATGTTCATTGATTCCAAGGCCAGAAGGGGCCATTGTGATCAACTAATCTGACTCCCAGAGGGCCGGGGGCCATGGTCCCAGCACTTTTTACCAGCCGTAAGGGCGAACGATGCGGGGAGGGAGCAGAAAGGAGTGAGCAGGGGATGGGGTTTGGGGGGAAGAAATGGCGCAGGAACGGGGCTCTGGGAGGGGGGGCAGTGCAGGGATGGGGCCTTGGGGAAAGGGAGTGGGCCTCCCCCCACACTTTTAAGGAGCTACAGCCGCTCCTGTCTGACGCAGGGGAGAGAACTGCCCTGCCTTAATTCCCCTCCTCGGTAAAATTGTGCACCTTGTAACCAGTCAGAACTTGTCTAGCCCTTGGGTCTCAGAGGCGCCGCGACATGCTGAATACATCCCTTCTGGATCAAAGCAATGGGGCTCAGCTGGAGAGGGGACCTTTGCCACTCACCGTCTGAACCTCCTGGGGTGAAACTTGCAAAGCTCACTGGAGCCAGGATGGCCAGTCTGTGGTGCTAGGATCTCCCCCTTATTGTCCCAGAAGCAAGTGGCATTGGCCACCTCAGCCCGGCACAGTAGCTCTCTGGTTGGACTCAGAAGAGGTGAAGGATTCGGACTCTCAGGGTGGCAAAAAACTGGCAATTCAGCTGGCCTGTAGCCCAGCCTCTCAGCCGAGCGCCATTCGCGAGCGGCCCCTGAGGTTCGGGTAACACACTCCCACGTTCCCCTGCTAGAGGCCCAAGCTGCAGTGAGACTTGGGGCTGCTTTTCTCAACCTCGCCAGGCCCAGGAAAAAGGAGGACACAGCACCAGGCCCGGGCCAGTGGCACATGCACAAGCTGCAGGCGTGTGAGCGTGAGCCTGCGGGCGTCGCATGGGAAGGGGAGCTAACAGACCCGGGCCCCCGCTGCCCTCACCTCATTCTGCATTTGGGGGATATTTGAGGTCGCCAAAGCCAGCGGAAGTCTCCTTGTTCCCGTGTGTGGGGTCATCTAGGATTAAACAGTGGGGCAGAGATGCAGTCAGTTCCTTCCCAGGTCCGTTCTCCCAGCCGGGACAGCCCCCGCCCACTTCTCAGCCCCTCCTGGATCGGTCAACCCGTTCCACCCCCGTTGTGTCACCGGAGTGGGGGCACAGTGGCCAGAGCTGGAAGCACTGGGCCTGGGGCAGCCTGTCCTGCTCTACAGATGTAGGATCTCCGGTAGGGGCATCAAGGCCTCTCCCCTCAGCGGGCGGGCGGGCGCGTGGACACTTGACAGCGGTGGGAACAGGTGTCCTGGGGCTTCCGGATGGCGCCTTGTCACACAACCCCCCCTCCACCCTTCAAGCTGGCCTCACACGGACCCCACTTACCGGGCTCCAGGGTCCTTTTTCCCATGAGGCCGACAAAGAAGTCGTGCATGTCCCCTGCAGAAAGACAAGGGGATCAGCAGCGCGGGTGCCCCTAGCTGAGGCAGCCTGGCAGGCCGGGGCAGCGGGGAAGGGAAGTGATGCCACCCAAGGCTTTTCATCTGGGTCATCTTTGCCAAAGCACTTTCTGGGTCCAGATCCGCGCCCCTGAGACGCCTCGGGCCCAGATCCCAGACTTGCTGGGCGCCCGGCTGCTCCCATGAGCGCAGCTGGCACAGCAGGAGTGTGGCGTTTGCTGAGAAGCCTCAGGCTGGGCACACAGCAAGGGAGGTGCTGGCTGAAACCGAGCAGGGCGGCACACAGGAGCAAACCTCCCATGCGTGGCGGCCGGCGCACTGGGGCAAGGACGGCCCTGGCCGATCCAAGACTCAACCCGGGGCCAAGTGCAGACAAGACCTAACCGTGGCCCTGGGAAGCCTGGGCTGCCTGAGGCTTTGGCTGGCTTTCAAGGGCAGGTCCCGTTTACACCCCAGTCCGTGGCAGTGACGCCTGCCTTGATTGCTGTGTGAATCAGGAGTGGAGCGGGGGTGGGGAGAGGCCAGGGCGTCCCCCAGATGGACAGGGCAGCGACCCCGGTGCCAGGGAAGAGGGGAAAATGGGACTTACGTTTCTGAGAGGGGATGGGCATCTTGGGACCTGGAAGAGAGAAGTGTGGAGGGGGGCGGTCAGTGGTGCTGGGGGTGGGGGGCAGCAATCAACCTCACCCCCCACCCACTTTTGCTGCTCTCTCCCTATCTCCCGCCTGATAGCAACTCCCCCCTCCGGTCCCTTCTAGTCTCCCCCCATTAGTTTTCTCAGGGCGGGGGATGGGGCCGGGCACTCACGGGCATCGTCCTTGCCCACCAGCTGCAGCAGCGCCTCGTAGGAGACCCGATGGCCATCGTAGAGTCTCTTGAGCAGGGCCGTGGGCAGCTGGTAGAGGTCTGAGCTCGGCTGCGGGAAAGACGGAGAGAGGCCGGCGTGAGCCCCAAATGCAGTGGGGCTGAGGGGCCAGGCAGGTGGGGAGAGGCCACTCTAGGGACGAGGGACAGTGCCACCCGCCCTGATGCCTCCTCTGCTCCTGCCAGCCCTGGCACCTGCGGCCCTGAGCCACACCCGGCGTTCTGCCCACCCTGCGCTGGCCTCATCATGCTGCAGCCGTGCTCCCGGGGCCGGATACCGCCAAGATTTTGGCAGCGTGAGGGTGTCGCCAACTGTGGGGTGTCAGCGACGGCTCCCAAGCCCCCCACCCCCCAGCTCCCCATTACAGGTCCGAGGGGGTGGACACCCCAGCCCAGCAGGATCTCCCCACGGAGAGGTCATCACATTTGCATCAAACGCCACTCGGCCCCCAACCCCGGCCTGTCAGGAGACGCCTGATCGCCGTGCCAAGCCAGCGTGAAACCAGCCAGCCCCCGGCTAGCCCAGCCCTGGAATTTGCTTGAGCTCTGGCCACCGTCCCCGTCCATCTGCTGCCAAGTCTCTAGGCTGAGCTCCCCCTAACTCATCTCACTGATGTCCTAACCAGCCGGACTCCCGAGGGTGAGGGGTGTCTCCGGCATTAACCCCTGCACTCCTGGGGCTAATCGCAAAGCAGGCCCTGGCAGCCCTACATAAGCTTCCCTGCTGCGGGATTTCCCCGGGGGGGTGGGGGCAGAAATCAACCAGCAGCTCCCCTGAGGAGTCTGCTCTTGGAGCCAGGGTCGGGGTAGTTAGGGGGGCAGGGCTCTGAGCCGTGCACAGACACCACACAGCTCGGTGCAGGTTCAGTGGGGGCCCCGGCTCATCCCCCCTCCCCAGCTGGCAGGAGAGTCAAGTACCCAGAAGGAACAGGCAATTTGCCAGCAAAATCCTCACTGCCCTGCAAATCATGGGGGGGCGGGTGTGTGTGTGCTTGGGGGGGCCGTTAACCCTTAGGAAGCCAAGTGCTTTTAGTGAGTGGGAGATGCTATCCCAGTTCTCCCCCACCCTTGCTTTGCCAGGGCCCCCCAATCCCGACCGCAGTCCCCACCCCGACCTTGCTACAACAGTAGCTAGCCCTGGCAGCGCCCCGCTAGAGCAAACCCACCCCCAGCATGAGTCCCCCCACCCCCACCCCGGCTCCATCATTCCAGCTGCTTTTCTGTCCACAGTGGTAGCAATCTAGTGCCCAAAGATGTTCCTTATTGCCAAGCCCATTGGAAAAGCCAGCCCCCATTTGTGTCTCGTTCCAGCCACCGCTTGCTCACTTGGGGAGAGGAGCAATTTACGGAGAGAAAGAAACACAAAAACCCACCCCAGACAAAGTGAGGGAAATGGGCCTGAAGCGCCCGCCCCAGAGAGAATCGCTGGCAAATGGCCCCGCGCGGCCCTGCAAAAAGCAGCCTCCTGAGGCCGGGGGTCTTAGCCAAGGGGTTCACAGAGCTCCAGTTGGCGGGGGAGGGGGGAAGAGGGGCTGTTGGGAAGTAATTTGCATACTGCAGAGCCACCGCGGAGGTACTCTGGCCCCCGCCGGGAGCAAATTCCCCGCCTTTGCACACCCCGGATTTGCACGCACCGAGGGTGACCAGATTGCAAGTGCAAAAAGTCTAGACACTTTTTTTATAGGGATAGTTGTGTATATAAGACACCACCCCTAAGATTGGGACAGCTGGTTGCCCTACGTGCCATTGACTCCCCATTGCTGCGGACACAGACAAAGCTCATGATCCACCTCACCCCGCTTAACCCTGAGGTGCTACTTGTGTGTGGGGATGTGGCCTAAGGGAGTTAGGTGCCGAAGTCCCCTTCTAACCCAATGGAAAAAAGGTGTTTAAGTCTCTTAGGGTCTGGACCTTGCTGGTGGTTTGAGGCGGGACCCTAGGATGGGCTGAGCTGGATGAAAAGCTTTGTGGGGGTTGCTGGCTGCAGCCTCTCCCAGTGGGAACGCCTGAGCTCTGGGGGACTCTGGGAATATGGTCCGTCATGGCCAGCTCCCCAGCACGACTCCAGCCCACGCTGGCAGAACTGCCACGGGCCTGGCATCCCGTAGCCCCTCCGTGAAACGGCATGGGTGTGTTTCCCAGACAGGAATGGAAACGGTTTGGATTTGTCCCCAATTTGCAGAGTGACCGTCTTTCTCCAAAACACGCCGTAGGCGATGGAGTTAAATAGGGCTGAGCAAACGGCAGCAAACAAATCCCACCACAAGAACTTCAAACACCTGGAATGAAAAGAAACCCAAACTCCCTTCCACTCGCAGGGCAGAGGAAGTGAGAGCTGATTAACTAATGCTCCCCACCCGGCTAGATCACTAATTCCCCCGCAGAGTTTCCCAGCGGGAGACCGTCTGAATTCTAATGTAAAAAAACCACACACAGTTGTCCGGGAAAGCCCCAAACGCAGGCACAATACCAAATTTTACCCCCCTTTTGGCCACCGACCCACAGCATCAAGGTGGGAGGCGAGTCAGTGAAACCTCTCACGTTCCTTTGCCCCTGGGGGCAGCCACATGGACTCAGATGTCTTCACACCCCAGCCAGCCCCGCTTCCTCCCTCTCTACCTTCGTCTGGATCCCGCTGCTCGTCTGTTGCTCCTGGGTCCCTTCGCAGTAGGTGTGACACAGCTTGGCCACCGCTAAGGACAGCAGCACCATCAGCACCAGGGGGCTTTTCATTTTCCTCTTCCGAGGGCTGGGCCGGGGCTGATGGCCGATCTAAGGAACGAGAGAAACAAAGGTGGTTGCGGGCTAAAGGAGGAGGCGTTTCCCAACCAGAACAAGGTTGGATTCGTTCTCAGCATTAGTAGCGAGGAGGCGGGACTGCATTCTAGTCCCTTCTCTGCCACCGGCCTGCCAGCCGACCTCAGGACAAGTCACGGCCCCTGTTCGGTGCCTCAGTTTCCCCATCCGTACAACTGGGATCACGCTACCCACCTGCCTTGGCCCAGTGCTTGGAGCTCCCCAGGTGCGGCACGTAAGAGCGAAGAGCCTCTACTCACGCTTGGCCGTGGAAACGCTTGCAAATGGGAGTGAGTGTTATATAATCGAGCCCTAGAAGGCAAACCAGCTTGTGCGAGGGGCACGCAGGAGACATGGAGAGGAGCAAATACAGGGGCTAAAGCAGAACGTGTAGGGATAGGTAAGATTGGTGCAAGGCGTGCGTCTCACTAGTGCAGGGAGGTTCACACTAGACCCAGTGCCCTAATGCCTAAGACAGCTCCCCATCCAGGTAGGGAAGTCATCAAATAACCCCCTTTCCAAAGCCTGTTCCAGTTCATCACTCGGCTCCTGGACTCTGACTCGGGGAGGAAATCAGATTGCCGAGTGCCATCCATCCGCCATCCCCACCGGCCAGGGCAAGGGCTGGCTCTCCTCCCCAGAATTTCAGACAGATCCAGGTTGGATTTTAAGCCATTTTTGCCTGACAAGCCTGAAAAATAAAGTCTCAACTTTGGAAGGGGAAAAAAAAAAGCAAATGTCATTAAAGCGAAGGAACAGAACGTGCTGGGAATTTGGAGGAAAAGCCCAAGACAGTCAGAGTAACTTAGTGACCTAGACTTATTTCTTTCCTGTGCAAGCCATGGGAAATTATCTTTTCAGCCCGGCAAAATCTCCTCTCTTGCACCGAGGCGGGAGAAAAACAGTAGAAGCTGGAAAAAATTACCGCCAGCAATTCAGAGTGGGAAAATGCCTCTCCCGCTGATGTGATTTGTACAAGATTGGATTTGGTTTTGCTGATGAGGTGCCAGTCACCACTTGTCTATTGGCATCACCGGTCTGGGACTGATCTCGATTCTCCGGGCTATTCAGCTCACTGGAGCTGAATTTACACCCCGCCACACACACCCCTCACCAGCTAATCAAGTCTGTTAGCTGAAGTGCACATTGCATGTCACCCAGCAAAAGCCACCACGGGAAGGGGGCAAAAACCTTCACCCTTGGAAATCTCTCGGCCCTAATGAGACGCACTTGCATAAGGAACTCGGAGCCAGAGAGTCAGGAAGGGGCCAGCCTGCCCGGCGGGCAGCCCCCGTTTGCTCCTGCCAGCCTCTCCAGGACACCGCAGCGTTTTGCAAAGTTTGCTGGAGGTTGGCACAGAGGAAGCAGCCAGGAGGGAGTGTGAGGGAAAGGGGACGCTTTGCCTTTATTTGGGGAGGGGAGACACATCATTAAACAGCGCTGAGATGGCACACACATATGCCCAGGCACGGTAATGCCCACACATCTGATTGCCCGTGTCATGCTTCTCCTGCCCGCTTACAGTCACACGCACTCACAAACCCAGATCCACTGACATACACATGTGCGAACACACTCGCTCACAGTCACACGCACTCACAAATCCAGATCCACTGATGCACATGCATACAAACACACTCGCTCACAGTCACACTCACAAACCCGGATCCCCTGACACACACACATGCAAACACACTCACAGTCACACACACCAACAAACCCAATTTCACGGATGCACACACATGCAAACACACTCGCTCACAGTCACAGGCACTCACAAATCCAGATCCACTGTCGCACACGCATACAAACACACTCACTCACATTCATATGCATTCACAAACCCGGATCCACTGATGCACACGTGCAAACACACTCGCTCACATTCATACACTCACAAACCCGGATGCACACGCATGCAAACACACTCGCTCACATTCACACGTACTCACAGACCTGATCAAACTCCCAGCTCCACTGACACACACACGTGCAAGCACACACACACTCACACATGACAGCCACAAGGCCCCATCTCTTTTCACAGCAACTGAATGGTGGTGCTGAGATCCCCCAAAGGAACAAAGAACGCCCCCAAGCTGAGTGGATCTTTTAACCTTTGCCCCTATTTTGAACCCTTTTCTAATCCCCCCTCTCCTCTGGTTTCTTTTGCTCCCCAGATCAGACCGTTCTCAGCAGCTTCACCAACTTTTCCATCTCGTTTTTTTCCAAGCTTGGATTTGGCTTAAAAAGAAACAAAACTGAACAAAAAGCCAGGCAATCCCACCAACAAGCCACAGGAACGCCCTGCCACCCCCACGGCCCATGCCCCAGGGACGGCCACGTACCTGCCCAGGCTCCTAGCTGGTGCCGGGGGGTGGGTGGGGGGTCCCTCCGTGCAGCGCTCAGCGGTGGCTGCGTTCCCGGGCTGCTCTCAGACGCTGAGCAGCCTCCAGTCACCGTAATGAACAGTCCTGCACTGCCGGCTCAGCTGGGTTTAATAGGGGGCTGGGGCTAGGCTGGGGGGGAGACGGAGAGCCACCAATGGGGGGACCCAGCGGGGGAGGGGTCTAGAGTTGGCCCCCCCACATTACACCCGCCCCCGCGTTACACACCCTGCCATCCATGCGCACATTACACACACACGCCAGTCACCCCCGACACAACCAGCACATGCACCAGCAGCCCCCCCGCATTACACCCCTCCAGCATCTCCCCACTGCGCGTGCGCATTCACACACACACACACACACACACACACCCCTTTGACATGGTGTCTGTTACCTGCCATTACACTTTGGTTCAATAGCTCTCAGCCCCCCCCACCATACAAATGGTTCCAGCCCCCCGGCCGGTCCCTGGTGTAGCCGCGAGGGGAGCGGGATGCTGTGGGAGTTGAGGCAGCAGCTGGGCCCTTCCCGGATGGGGCTGACCCCCCGGGAGGAGAGAGAAAGGGTGGCTGTCAATGCTCCTCTTGTCCCCCACTGCTGGCGGGGGGATGGGGGTGGGGGGACTTGGTTTGTTCCACAGACACAGAGTTTGGGGGAGTCCTCATATCTGACCCCCACCGGGAACGGGCAACACCGGCTATGGGGCTGTGGCCATTCACCCGCCCTGTCGGCTCTGGGCGCTGCTCGACGGGAAGCTGCCGGCGTCTCTGCTCCCACCCCCGGTGTGCCACTCTGGGCTGATCCCCCCACCCCCCAAGAGCAGAGGCAAAGAGGAGCAGGGCTGAGAGAGGCCCCTGACGTTGTGCCCTGTGGGCCCAGGCTGCAGCTTAGAGCTGCCCCCAGGGCTACGTCACCCCCGTGTTCAAGCTGCCCCCACCCCATGGGCTGCTCACCCCAGTCTCTGCACCCCGAGCCTTCCCCAGGTGGGTCCGTGGCACCTCTGGACGCTGACGCAGCCCCGGGCGCTCGGTCTGTCGGGAGCTGCAGACTGGATCCTCCGCTGCGTCCTGGTCGAAGCTCTGCGCCCAGGTGGGTTCTGCCACTTCCAGGTGAGGTCTGGGATCCCGGCAGCTTGTGGGTGGAGTCGGTTGGGGCTGGAGGCCAGAGAGACAGAGAACAGAGCATCCACCTGGGTGTAGAGGCTCTTCTCAAGGGGAAGGTCTGTTCTGGGACAAGCCAAACCAGGGCGTCTCTTCTCTCAACCCCTTGAGCCCCAGCCCCAAGACGGTGCTGGCTAAGCACATGGGAAAGCAGCAACCGGAGCTGTTCCAAGCAGGAGATCCTCCAGTTAGGACAGGAGTTGGGTAGGAGAGAGTCTCCAGCTGCCTCCGCCTGCACCCTTGGGGACAGCTGCATTGTCCACATGCTAAGAACAATGTTTTGGCTAGCGTGGGTATATCCCGCAATGCCGCCGCCCTGAACCCCAAGCTCGTTATTCTCAAGGCGGGCCGTGGATGAAACTGCGTGCCAGCTCTGGGAAAGAACTGCACCGCAACTAACCGCGCAGCATTGCTCCAGGATCTAACTGCCTACGTCTTCTGTTGGCAGCTACAACCGCCAGCTGGTGACGTCACACCAGCGTATTTCACAAGAGCCCGGTGTGGGAAGCTGCTCACGCCAACCCAAGCACAGGCACACAACGAGAATGGGGTTTTCCCTCCCCATTTTCTGTACTCCCCACAAGAGCTCTCTTCTCCCGTTCCCTTCTCCATGCCCTTGGCTGTTACACCCCACCCTGCCTGCAAATCCGTTCACTGATTTCCAGAGATGGATGCAGCCCCAGCTCCCTAGTGAACGGGACAAAGCTAACCCGGACCTTGAATATCATGGGCTGCTCTCTGCCCCCTAGATCCCAGGAGCCCACTTCCACCTGAACCGAACGGAACAAAAGCCGAGTCTCCACCGAATTGAGGGTTTCGTCTTTTATTCCTGTTTTCCTAGAGGAGACAATTAAAACTCCCAGCCCTTGTAACCCAGCAACCGTAAGTGCCTTGGCAATGAAGCTCACGGTAAGTTTCTATTTAGCAGCTGGAAGTTCCCAACACCAATACGACTTTCTCAGAGGAAGAGCCAACGTTGACTTCCCAGGCTCCGGGAAAGGTGGGAGCAGGCGGCGAAAGAGAGAAATCAGGGGGGCTCAGAAGCCCCCGGTCTTCAGAGACGCGCCGCAAAAATGCGGGAAGTGCTTAATGTTCTGACTCCGGAGGGCTGAGGCTTTGTTTAAAGCAGAAGAAAGGTCCCAGAGGCCACAGCCCTGATGCTCGGGACACCTCGGTTGCGGCCCAGGGCCAGGCCTTAGACCAGGCTTTTTGGCTTGGCAAGATCCATGGAGCCAGGAAAGCCAGAGGCTGATCTTGTTTTGAGAGGTCGCCAGAGGGTCAGGGCGCCCAGAGAGGGGAGCAGTGGGATTTTAAGCTACATTTTCAATGCCTTCTGCCTGCACCTCCTTCTCTCAATTGACCCCTCCCCGGGGTCACAAACTCCTGGCGAGAGAGGCTGCTTTAACTAGGGAGAGAGATTAAAACCCCCAAGCACTTTGGCTTATTCAAACTACCACTTTGGGGGTCTTTAAAATCTGTTCTCTGCTTTTCGAGCCCAGGGGAGTCGCGCTGGGACCGGGGTGTAGCCACACCAGGCTCTGCCAAGGAACTCAACCCGGGACTGGGGGCAGAGACGGGCTAGCAGGATGATCAGCTGGGGGACGGCGAGTGGCTCCTACCCGGGGGATTACAGGGGAATCTGCACGGTGCCCCAGCTCCAGGCACCCCCAGAACTGGGGGAAACGAGAAGTTGCATCCCAGCACTCGAGAGGCAGCCAGGGGAGCTGGCAAATTCCGGGCGCCTCACTGCCCAGCGTCCCCCCTTCACCTCCAATCCCGTTTGTTCATCCCCCCCCCGGATCGTGCTGCTTCTCCCATGCCCAGGTGTTCCCTTGGGCATGCTCTGGCAGGCCCTCCACTGAGGGTTAGCCAGGGGAACAATGGGACTCACACATAGTGCCGGCGGTCGGCACGCGGCCGGGGCAGCAGCTGCAGACGTAGGATGTTCATTAAAGGCGAGCGCAGCCAGAGGAGGCCTAGTTAATTAATATCCACACACCCCCCCCAACACACACATGCACCCCTCCCCTAAGTGCAGGGGGATGACCGCTCCGGAGAGCGCCACGGTCTTTATGGCTCCCCGCCCGTCGTTGTTTATGGGTTTCATTTGCGGTGGCCTGTCTCGTGGAGCCTGGCACGGTGATGCTGGCTGGCTGGGGCATGAATGACGCCCAGGCTGCCACTCGGGGAGGCTCGGGTAGCCCTTGGGCACTGCTGAGAGGCATTGAACTGGGGGCACAAGCCAGGGCCCGGGGTTGCTCTGTCCGAGCAGGTCAAGCTGGGCCAGAGCTGCATTGAAGTGAGGCTTTTAACGGGAAGGAGACACGGGGACATGTAGACAGTGGGGTGTAGCGGTTAGAGCAGGGAGAACTGGGACTCAAGTTCTTCTCTCTGGCCTGCCACTGACTCTGTGGGGGGGTGGGGAAATCTCAATCGCCTCCCCTCCCCCTCTCCAGGCCTCAGTTTCCTCAGCTGCTGGAGACAATAGTAACCACCAGGCTGGGCGAGCTGCTATGCCGAAGGCACTCTCAGTCCCTGCAGGCGGCCGAAGGGGGATGAGGAAGATGTACATGGGAACAGAACCCAGGCATCCTGCCTCCACCCGCCCCCGGTGCCACCCCTCAGCCCCGTTCCCACTGGCGCCTTGGCCATTCTCCCATTACGCTGCCTGACGGGAGGTTAACCTGCTGCTCCATGAGGGTTATCAGGTAACTGCCCTGCCCTCCCCCATGCTGAGGAATTTCATCCCCCCTACTCCCCCCACTCACCTTCTGCTTGCCTCCCCCACAGCCTTGCTCCAAGGGCTCGGGGGGTTAGATGCTGCAGAGGTGGGAACCGGCTGGGTTCCTGGATGGCGGGCTGGGCAGGGGCCACGGGGCCCAGATTTCCAGCCGCGTGTGCATGTCCAAGCCCCTTGGAACAGGCCCCAGCGCAGTACGGTTTTGCAGGCTCGAGGAGGGGACTGCCGCACAGCAATAACCCAAGAGACCAGGGGACAATGCCCGGCTCTGCTCCAGACTCTTGTGGTGCCTCAGTTTCCCCCTCTCCAAGATGGGCACATTCTCGCTGCCCTGCCTCACACTGAGGATAAACAGGTAGCTCGGCTGAGCGGGGGCTGGTGCAGCAGCTGGCACGGTGGCCCCCAGGGAGTTACTGGAAGCCACCTAGCACTCAGAGCCGGCCGCCCCCAGCCCTTAGCAGTGGGTTATTGACCCTCGTGGTGTCTGGGCCAGGCTGTGTACTTCTGCCTGCCAGGAGACGGCCCTGTGTGCGTTAACCCGCTACACCCGTGACCCCAGAGTGCCCCACCCTGCTTCATGGCTGTAATGAGATCCCTGTGTTGGGCTGGCTACACCCAGCTCCCCGAGTCTTTGCTGCCTGGGTTAGAGGGCCAGCGTGTTCGTCATTATCTTCCCTAGATAGGGAAACTGAGGCACAAGGAGAGGCACTGCATTGGGTCCAGGTCCTGATGGAGCTGGGAAGAGAACCCAGGAGTTCTGCCCCTAAACAGCAACCAGAAGAGAGAGCTACTGGCCGAAAGGTGCCCCCTCTGCACCCCCACCCCGGGTGTGTGATTTGGGGGGTGGGGGAAAGGGAGCTGAGCTGGACACTCTCCTGGAGGATCACAGAGACTCGGAAGCCCTTGGAAATCTGGCACACGCGTCCCACTGAGCGGAACCCATGCTGGCAATTACTCAGCGCTCCAGTGGCAGGGCAGCCCCACGGGGCGTCTTCTCCCTGCAGGGGAACAGCAGCTGGGTTCGAAACGGCAGGGCTGCCCCTGGGAAGAGAGAAGGTCCCTGAGTCCCTTGCAGGGTGCGGGCTGTGCCAGGAGAGGTGTGTGTGTGTGTGGGGTGTGAATGTTGTTACACAGCTGTGAGCTTTGTTAGAGAGGGAGGGGCTCCACTTCAGGGGAGTGGGAGCACTTTCTGTGCCACGTTGAGCTCAGCTCCTGGCCTGGATGCCAGCAGGGGCCTGGGCATGGCCAGCCAGGAGCTGAGGGCACCGCGGCCCTTGTCAGTGCAGGAGGTGGGTGAGGGGACCAGTCTGCCATGAATTACGGCCCTGGGGGGAGCCCTGGGTCTGCTGGGCTATTAAGGAGCTGAAGAGGGTGGAGGCTCTTTTGAAATGCAGCTGGGGCATTAGAGGGACAGCGGGTGCTGGGGCAGCGGGGGGAGACCACAGACAGGCAGCCCCCTCCCCGGAGAAGGGGCAGGGGCAATGGGACAGCAGGATGAGGAAGGCTTGGAATTGGCTTTCATGGGAATTTTAAAGATGTGGCAGCCTTAACCATGGGAAGATATAGGCACCTCCACACAGTCGCTCACAATTTGTACACCCACCCCCCCACACATCCGTGTCACTGCATGCAAAAATACACACACAAATCCCTGTGTCGATGCCACACATGTTCTCTCTCTTCCACACAGCACAGAGGTAATTGCCTTTACCTTTGCAAGCCCACCTGGGAGTTCTCCCTCACGCTGCCAAGAGAAGTTGTCAGCACCCGATGTTCAGACTGTGACAGGTGGGGACAGAAAGTCTCTCGCTGACTTTGACGAGCGCAGCCCAAAGAGGGGAAGGAGAAAACGAAGACGAGGAAGGGAAAACGGGACAAGACAGCCGCAGGGGGTGGGTGGGCGCAGACTCCACCCACGCAGCGTGGCAGGGGGAGGGCTCCGTCCTGGCAGAAGAGGAAGCTCAGCAGCAAGGAAACCTGCACGTGATGAGGCCTTTCCATCCCCAGCGCCCAGCCACGCCCATAGTGCATTGTGGGGCCAGGTGTTAAGGTCGCAAAACCACTGCGCTGTCGCTCCGTGGTAGGAGGTGCTAGCAGCACAGACACCTTGGATGCCCCCGGACTCACCCTTTGCTTGCAGTGGCCTCGGCCGCTGCAACAAAGCTAGAGATTTAACATCCTCTGCTCTGTCCCGTGCTGGATCCCAGAGCGCCGGTGCTGTCAGCGCACACCTGGACAGCAGGACCCAACACCTACCGCCACTGCAAGGCACCTGCGGGCTGAAAGAGAGCATTCTGGGTAGCAATATGCAAATGAGCATCCACACCACCACCCTCTCCTCGTTTGGCGAGGCGGAGCTTAAGGAGCTCTGGGAAGCTTCCCCCTCTTCGTTAAGTGTGTTTCACACCCAAGGCCTGTGCGGCAGACGGGTGGAAATGTAACACAAATGAGTCTGAACAGGGAGCCTCGGGTTCGTTCCCAGAGCCTCCCCCTGGCTCCGTTAGTGTCGTAGCGGCCGCCATGGACAATTACTCCTAATAAGCAGCATGTCAGAAAGAACTAGGTCAATTAGCTCCCTGAGCCCCGCCGTGGGAGTCCTTCAAAATTGACAGCTTCACGCACACACACACTCCGCTCAGTCCCACCCTCGGGGCAGAATCCTGGAAGTGCTGAAAATGCCTCAGCCGGGGACTGAACCAGAAGAGAGAGCTTCAAAACCCTTTGCGGCTGGATGATGTCAGGCCACAGCAGCAGATGCTGACAACCCCCTGTGACAAACTGGGACTGTTCTTAATGTTGGCTCTGAATACTGTGTTGGTGCCTCAGTGTCCCCTAGACAGTTCTTAAGTATCTAGGTGGTGGGATAAGGGTGTGTGATTGCTGCAGAGGAAGGGGCCAGTGCCCCTAAATGCCGGGCACTCTGTCTCCAAGAACTGATGGCCTGGGCCCTCCCTGCAAAGGTGCAGCTTGAAGGTGTTGGGACAAAGGGATTCAGGACCTCCTGGCCTGGGGAAAGGAGCTGAGCAGAGGAGGAGGGGTGGTAGGGGTTTAGTTGGAGCTGCTGGGGCGAGGATGAAGTGCAACCTAGGCGGTCTGGCTCACTGCCCCCCCAGAACGGACCCCGGCGAGGGGTCTGGTTCGCTGTATCTAAAGCTCTGTTTTAGACCCTGTTCCTGTCATCGAATAAACCTCTGTTTTGCTGGCTAAGAGTCACATCTGACTGCAAAGTGGGGGTGCAGGACCCTGTGGCTTCCCCAGGACCCCGCTGGGGTAGACTCGCTGTGGGAAGCACACGGAGGGGCAGAGGATGCTGAATGCTCCAAGGAGAGACCCAGGAGGTGAAAACATGTGAGCTTCTTGCCCTGAACAGGTCTACTCCAAGGGAGAGGAGGCTCCCCAAAGTCCTGACTGGCTTAGTGGGGAGCAGTTCCAGAGCATCGCCCAGGGACTCCGTGACACCCCCCTTTCCTGGTAGCATTAGGGTAGCGTCTAGGAGGTGTGAATTGTGAGCCAGGCCCCGTTATGCCCAGGGCCGTACAAACACAGTCTCTCTGCCTTCAGGGAAGGATCAGCAGCTCCACTTTCCCCACAGAGAACCAAGAGCCGGAGAGATCAAGGGATTTGCCCAAGGAGTTGGAATCAAACTCAGGTGTCCCAAATCCCAGGGCATGGCTCAACCTCCATCCCATCTCTCTTCTCTGCTGCGATCAGCCCAGCGACCCAGCCCCTCCTTTCTCACAAACACTCTGCTCCTTGCGTGGCTTCCTCTCACCTGCACGACCGTCTGGCCTCACTCCCGATTTAGAGCCAAGTAAGTGAGCAAAGATCCAGGGCCTGCAGCTGCCCGCCCACCCAGGCTCCTTGCTCCTGAGCAGTGCAGCCCAGGCGCTGTTCTCCACGGCACAGCGTCAGTGAGGTTACAACGAGGTGCGGGAGCGAATCTTTAAATCGCCAGCAAGTGGAAAAGAGGCAGAAGGAAGCCAGATGGCCCGAGAGGCAGAGAAATGACAGCTTGGCTTGTGAACAGGGCCCGGTCATGCCCGGGTCACCAGCAGCTTGAGGGCACAATCCATCGGGACCAGGGGTCTCAGAGGAGGCAACCCTCAAATGCAATCAGGAAACCCAGCAGGTGGAACTGCATGGCATTCTGCCCCCCATACACAGCCACCTGTGCTCCCCACCCCTGGGTAAATGCAGCTTTAATCAGGCAAACCACCCTGTAGCAGCCCCTGCAGTGCTCTCAGCAGTGGGGAGGGAACCAAGCCCTCTAGCTGCAAAGCCCAGGCCAAGAACCACGCTCAGGCGTAGGGAGCGGTAACAGGTGGCTATGGGACAAGGCTGCCCTGGGCCAGCACGTGAGCCCTTCACATGCATCAGTGGATTTAGCCTCAACGCCCCTGGGAAGCAGAGGCCTTCTTTACAGATGGGGAAACTGAGGCACGGAGCAATGAGTGATACTCCCCAGGTCACACAGGGAGCTGAACCTGCGTCTCTCGGTGCCCTATTCACTAGCCCCTCCTTCCTCACCTGGCCGCACGCAAACAGACCGACCAGCCGAAAACTTCCATGTCCCCCCAGCACTGTGGGCTGGAGATTGGGGGGCCTGGATTGGGCCAAGCACAAAGGGCGAGGAAGGGGGCAGATCACTTGTGCCTCTGTCCCCTTCCCTCCTGCCTGCCCAGGGAGGGCGGGTTTCACTGCTCAGCCTTGACAGCACCCCAGCCTCGCCCTCCTCTCCTCCGGCAGGGAAGGAAGACAGCGCGTGGGAGGTTAAGCTGTGCAGGGATCCGCGAGCTGAAGAGGATTGAGACAAGGTCTGTTAGCAGCTGAAGAGGGTTGTAATTCAGCAGAGACAGACGGGCTGTGACAGAAGGCAGGGCCCTCGCGGGGGCACCGGGCCCTCCTGGTCCAGGCTGTGGTGGGAGCAGGGGAGGCAGAAGTCAGTAAGGTCCGTCCCACCCTGTTTCAGTCTCCGGAGTAGAAGGCGAGAAGCAGCAGTACGGTCTAGTGGGAAAGGCAGGGGGGCGACTGGCGTTGCAAGTGGGCAAGTTGCTGGCTCTCCCAGCCGGTCTGTTTGGCCTTTGAGCTGTTTGTCACGGAGCGTGGGGCAGTCAGGGCCCTGCACCCCCCACTCCCTGCGGTTCACCGGGACTCTCAGCCGGCCAGTAACACAGAAGGTTTATTTAGATGACAGGAACACAGTCCAGGACAGGCCTTGCCGGTACAGACAACAGGACCCCTCAGTTAGGTCCATCGGGGGCCCCAGGGAGGCCACAGCCCTGTTGGTCGGGGTGCCCCTCTATTTCCCAGCCAGCTTCAACCTGAAACTCCCTGCGGCCCCCTCCTTTGTGGCCTCCCCCCGGCTCCTCCCCCAGCCTTTGTGTCCTTTGTTCAGTGTCCCCAGCAGAGATGTCACCTGGCCTCCAACCCCCCTCCTGGGTTCTCAGCTTACGGGCTCAGGTGTCCTCCCTTCCCCAGTGCAGCCAGTCCCAGCACAACCCCCCTGCAACCTTCCCAGGTCAACACTCCCCACCCAGCATTCACAGAACGTTCCCCCTCCTTCCACTCTTCAGGGTAGGGGCTGTGTGAGTGGGAAGCCCACGGGTCTGATCTGGGCTGGGGCCTACAGATGCTGCTGCAAGTTCACAACCACACTCCCTCTACGCCAGGGGTTTCTCCAATCCCTTCCCGGCTGCCCAGCCCCAAGCTTGTCACAGGCAATGACGCTCGCCCCAATCGAGACGTGCGCCCCGTCGTGACCTGAACCCCCAGAGCGCCCAGGCTGGCAGAGGCGAAAGGAGCCGAGAGGTGGCTTGGTGTGGAGAGAAGGTTTAAAGTCTTTTATCAGCTGGAGTCTGATCGTCCGCAAGGCGAAGTTTGCAGCTCCGTTCTCTGCAGAGCTCAGGGATAGAAGTGACCTAGGACTTTCTCCACAGCAGCGGTTGTGGGCACTGCAAGATTACACCCCCCTTGGCTCAGTTCTCCAGGGTTCGGTCCAGCAACGTCCCACTTAGCCCGTCACTGCCTGAGACACGCCCGAAGATTCCCCCCGCACACACCCCCCCCCCAGCCCTTTTGCTTTCTTACCTGTTCTCGCCCGCTCCCATCTGGGGCTCCTGACTTCTGGGTGACATTTCAGTGTGATTACTTGGCTCATCCCTCCTGGGGTTACGGCTGAGCAATAGGAAGGAGTCATCTGGCCACCCCCGGCCGCGCCTCCCCTGGGCCCCCGGGGGCTCGCATGGGGAAGCTGTGTTGCATCAGCAACCTGGCTCAGAACAGGAGGTGCGATCTCAGGGGTGAGCGTCATCAGAACCACATGCGCCACCCCCCCCTCCCGGGTCCATGGTAAGGAGGGGCTCACACGTCCCTGTAGGGTATCTCTGGGCATCTCAGCAATGGGCACCAGGCAGGGACAGGAGAGCTCTCACTGCTGCAGTGAGTGGCGGTGGTGGAGCGTCTTGTTCCCCAGCCTGGGGGGCACCGCATGGCTGGAGGGGGCCCCCCTTCAGGCGGGACGTCCCACCAAAGCTCTGGCTGCTGGCGCCACTCATGGCCTGACAGCAGCTCTTTGGCTGCTGCTTTGAGTCCCCTCCCTGGGGTGTCGTCGGCCAAGACGGCAGCTGTCTCGCCCACTCAATTCACCCGGGCCCATTCCATGCAGAAGGCAGCGGGCAGTGTGGCCTAGCAGATAGAGCACTGGGCTAGGACTCAGAAGGCCCAGTTCTAGCCGCAACTCTGCCACTGGCCTGTTGGGTGACCTTTGGCAAGTCAGGGCCCCTTTGTCCAGAGCTTCAGTTTGTAGCAAAGGCCCTCCAGAGGTAAGAAGCAGGTTTGAAGACAAGATGGAGATGAGGCATCAGCTTTTTATAGTGTCTTCCTGGGGTAAGGACACCGCTTTGTCCTTACTGTGGAAAATTACAGCAAAATGGAGTTTGGATTCACATGGGCAAGTCCCCGCTGAGTCATGAGGATGTGGATGTGTCTGCCTTTTGTCAATGGGCCAGTTGTGTAGCTGATGGTCCTTAATGGGCCATCAAGCAGGCTAGGCAGAGCTGACACCAAAACTTACGTTTGAAATACAGACAGTACAGAGCCAATACTCATCACTTCAGCTACAAAAATGGCACACATACAGCCAGCATAATCATAACCAGCAAACCCCAACCTCTTCAGAGACCCCTCACGCGCCAACCTTCAGACAAGACTTGCTGCAAATACAGAACCGTGGTCGCAACAGTGATCTGTACAGTTACAGATTATGTCAATAAAGTCACACCAGCAGCACGACTCCCAGGGCGCCAACCCCAGATGGTGCTACAGAAGACAGGGGGTCCCAGGTCCGGGCAGCTGGCTATAGGGAGAATGAGCCAGGATATGGTGGGACAAGCTAGGAAGCCCTGGTTCAGTCCACGTGGCCAGGCTCACTGTCCATTCGCACCAGTGGCTGGCTGGGGCCTGGCCGCCAGCCACTTGGCATTGAACTCCGGAGCCGCTCTGGGGATTAGAGAGCGAGCCAGTCCTAGCGGGGCCCTGCTGGCTGCCTCCCGCCAGGGCAGGGATCTACAGGCCCATTTGAGCAGGAGGGACGTGTCTGCCTCCCTACACCGAGCTGAAAAGAGTGATGGCAGCGGGGCGGCAGGGGGGACTATTCCATGAGCAGCTGAGTTACACTGCTAAAGAGAAATGAACTTGGGACAGGATGGGACGTGTATCTCACCCCCAGTTTCTCTCTCCCACGGGCCATGTGCTTGCCCGGCGCACAGTAAAATCCGGCAGTGAACCCAACGCAGAACTGAAGCCTGACCCCCGCGTCTGCCCTCAGGGCTGTTCAAATGGCCATCCCGTGGTACCTGCACCCCGGCTAGCCAAGGAGAAAGCGCTAACGCAAAGGGGGCGCACGCAGCCCAAGGGCTCGGTCCAGGTCCTTTGAGGCCCACAGGGCGCCGGCCGGTTTTGCAGAATTTCCTCCTTCCTTGCAAAAGAAAAAGTTTGTTTCGGGCCCCTCCCAGGGCTGCTGAGTTTACAGCTGGCTCCAGGCATGTGAGCGACTGTGGTCCAAAAAGACCTAGATAAGCTCACGGAGGATGGGTCCATCAGTGGCTGTTAGCCAGGTTGGGCAGGGATGGGGTCCCTGGCCTCTGTTTGCCAGAAGCTGGGACTGGCGACAGGGGATGGATCACTCGATAATTGCCCTGTTCGGTTCATTCCCTCGGGGGCACCTGGCATTGGCTGCTGTGGGCCGACAGGACACTGGGCTGGGTGGACCATTGGCCTGATGCAGAGTGGCCGTTCTTAGGTGCCCAAAGCTTCCCGCTGAGTGATTAGGAAGGGGTGTGAAAAGGATCATGATGAACCAGTTCAGTTACTACGGAAAGACCCTATTTAGCGCTTGCTCTTTATGCAAACGGTGGGTCGAGCTCTGCGGGAAGGCGAAGGGAACTGGAGACCCTATGTTTATCCCCCAAAGTTTGACACTCCAGCTCTAATGCCAAAATTTGATTCCCCAGAGCGCAGCAGAGCCTGGGGAGAGCTTCCCGGACTGAGCGCTGCAAACCCATAATTACCAGGCCTCAAATTAATTGGGCTCAGTCATCAGCATCCCCCCCTCCGGTCGCCTGAGCTCCAAACCCGTCACGCAGCAGCAATTGCATCTGACAGTCTGAGCAGGTTTCAATTAGGGTGCGAGCAGCTCGGGGTGTCTGGCTGGCTGGGGAGGAGCCGTAATCAAAAGAGACGAAGGCACATTGTGAGCCGGAGAGATGGAAGAGCCATTTCCCGGCACGGCGTTTATGGCTTTCGAGCCATTTCACTCCTTTGTGAGAGAGTCACGCAGGGCGGGAGACTCTGCGCTCTCAGCCTCGGCTGTCTGCTCTTCACAAAGCGCTCGCCAGCCAGCAGTTAGCAAGCGGGAGTTGACTGGCGCAGCTGGCAGGGGAGGGAGCAGCGGGCCCCCAAGCTGGGTACGTGACTCACCAGAGCAGGCACTAAAATCCAAGCAGGGGAGATGAAGGGGCAGAGTCCTTTGGTGCCAGTGGGCGAGTGGGCGCCTGGCCGCCCAGCCACATGGCAGAGCTCAGCCCCAGGGACTGACTGAAGCAGAGCAGAGAGGTCACCGTCAGAGACGGGCCGGGGGTCTATAGCTGTCCGGAACCTGGGGCATGGGCTGTCAGGCCTAGTGGTTGGAGCGGGAGGAGGGTGCCAGACAGCAAGTGTGAAAAATCAGGACGGGAGTGGGGGGTAATAGTGCTTATATAAGAAAAAGACCCCAAAATCGGGAGTGTCCCTATAAAACTGGGACATCTGGTCACCCTAAGCAGGGTCAGAGGCCAGAGCCATGAGTAAGAAGCGGTTTACAAGGGAGCAATGGGGGAACAAGGCTCTGAGGAGCTGGCGTGCCGGAAAGCGGCTCTGCAGACTCTTCCAGTGAGGCAGGCGGGGGGATCCGGCAGCTGTCAGGAGACAGTGGGGTTCATTCGGGGGTTCTCTCCAGCTCTGCCGAAAGATCGAAGAAGGGGAAGGAAACAGACTCCTGCCAAGAGGAGGCAGGGGGGCCCCCAGATCAGGAGTCAGGACACAGTCAATTAGCGCGTTAGCATCAACCAGAAAGAGCCAGAGTTAAATACCGGGAACTGGGATCGCCTCCCCCTTTTCCTCCTTAATTAGTCCCATTACAGCTCCTGCTGGCTGCGAAGCCGCCGGGGCGTTGAAAGGGATAAAAAGCGCCAGGCGGAGGAGGGGAAGAGATTTCTGTCTCCACATGAGAAGGAACCGGAGCCCTCTTGCAGCTGGGGGGGCTGGGGCACAGCATGTTACAAGCACTAAACAGCCCTCATTACTGGTACCCTGGAGAGGGGTCGGCCTCATGTGCCTCAGTTTCCCTGTATGTAATTTTTCTTTAAAAATTATGCAGCTGAAAGGGGCACGGATTTTAGACTGATTGTAATTATCCCTGGGGGAATTTAATCAGGCATTCAGAGACCTTGGGCAAAGCACCAGGGTTGGCCCAGGTTTCATAGAATAGCAGGGGCCTCAGGAGGCATCTAGTCCAACCCCCTGCTCAAAGCAGGACCAATCCCCAGACAGACTTTTGCCCCAGATCCCTAAATGGCCCCCTCAAGGATTGAACTCACACCCCTGGCTTTAGCAAGCCAATGCTCGAACCACCGAGCTATCCCTCCATTCAGCAATGTACTGCTGGCCCCGACTCACAGGAGAGCACCCCCTATGTTCGCCCTGCAGCCCAGCACCCTCTAGCGCTGCCCTGGGGCGACAGGGTGCCCTCCTCTAGCACACCCCTTGGCGCTGGCTAATGGCGGATGTTGTGCCCCTTTTAGGAGATGGGCAAGTGGGGAGGCAGAGAAGGGATGAGGATCTGCCCAAGAATCAACGGGAGGCCTGGGAATGGAACCGAGGAGTCCTGGCTTCTAATTGCTGGATCTAACCGGGTTCCAGCCCAGCACTGGGGAAGCTGCCTCCATAAACCTAGCCTGCAACTTCATTTTTAAAAGGTCAATAATTGTGGAGGAGAAGATGAGGAGCTAGGGGAGGAGATGCGGGACAAGGAGAGGAGCCAGACGCTGCCCACAGCTGCCCAAGGCCGGCAGCTCTGCTGAATTCCTGGTGTTTGGGGGAATTCAGGCACCTGGACCTGGCAGGATAGCGGATTATCCCTGTTTTACAGTTAGGGAAACTGAGGCACGGAGGCAAATTGACTTGACCAAGGACACGCAGCGAATCTGTGGCAGAAGCAGAAATGGAACCCACCTCCTGCAACGCTCAGCTCTGTCTCTGTGGCCCATTTGCTGCCTTAGCCGAGCCAGGGAGCCCAGTTAGCGCTGGACTGAGACCCAGCGAACACATTCTGTGCAGGACACAACTAACAGATCTGGAGCAGGACTCCAATTCAGCCTATGGCCCAAAGGCTCCGTTTCCCAGGCCCCCCATTCCTTCTTCTCCAAGTCCCGCACTCCCAGCCAGCATCTGGGCGGCACCTTGGCCCCGTTTTCAGCCACGTGCAGCACCCTCCCACGGAGCTGCCTCTCTGGCACCAGGGGGAAGGTGGATTTAATGTGTTACTAAAATAAGCACCAGGTTTGCAAAAACGGCTCCCTTTCTGGAGTGTTTACAGACTGTCTGCTGCTGCAGCACCCCCCACCCCGCATGCTGTCTCGGAGATGAGTGCGCTGGTGGGGGGAGGAGAAGTGAGAGGAAGGGAATGAGGAGCCTCCAGCATTGGCAGAAGGAAGCCAGCCACCCTGAGCTCTTGGGCTCAGCCTACAGGGCTGTTCTATGACTCTATGCCCATCACCACAGCATCTGGGCACCTCCCCATCAGCCATTTGTACTGCAGGGGCGCCTCGGAGCCCCGCGCATGAACACAAGGCGGGGCAGAGCACGCCCCAGAGAGCTTCCAGTGAATCCACCCACTCCCGCATGAGGCAGGGAAGGATTGTGAGCACTGCTTTAGATGGGGAAACTGAGGCACAGAGCAATTCTGGGGGCAGATTTCCCCCCCAAGCATGCCACTCCCATTGATGCACCAAGATTAAACAAACATAATCCCAACTCTTGAGGCCTAGTGGGTAAAGCATTGGATACAGGGACTCACAAGACCTGGATTCAGTTCCTGGCTTCGTCACTGGCCTGCTGGGCAAATCACCTCCCTACCTCCCTGTGCCTCGGTTTCCCCATCTGTAGACCGGGCAGAACGCTACCAACCTCCCTCGTCACGTGCTCTGAGACCCGCTGACGCTGAGAGCTAGACAAGAGTGAAGACGATCAGTGTGCTGCTGACCTCAGGGTGTTCATGAGTCCGGTCTCCAGAAATGGAGGTTTTCTCTAAAAAGAAATTTGAGGTTCTATTTAGGGGCCTTCTACCAATGAGCATTTGGGGCTTGCATCTGAGCTTTGACCTGCAGCCACGGGAGCAGGAAATGGATAATGAAAGAGGAGTGTCTCGGGTAATAACAGGAGTCCAGGAGCTGGGTCTTTATCATGAGAAAACCAGGACAGTGGGTCTCACTGAAAAGGGGCTATCAGCCCAGCTAGCTGGCAGGTGGCATGACACACAAGAGCTGGGGGATCTTGACCAGACGGTGGGGGGTGTGGGAAACCTGGATGTGCCAACCAGGCACTAGCCCCCGGGAAACGAGAGGCACTGGAGTGGCTGGGGTGACATAGACGGGGCACCTGAAAGGGACAGGAGGAATCGAGACAGCAGCCCCCACCCACTGAGTGTCAGACCTCCAGAATCAGCCCTCCTCTGGGGGATGCTGGTCTCCCGCATCGCGCCAGTTCACAGCGCTGCTCCGTTGGGATGTCCCGTGCTGCGGACGGTGCCTACTGCAGCAGGGTCCTGGTCTGATGTGATCCACTAGGCCCCTTGCTCAATGCTTTCAGCTAAAGTCAGGTCCCTACCTCCCTGTGCCTCAGTTTCCCGATCTGTAGACTGGGGAGAATGCTACCGACCTCCCTTGCCGAGTGCTTTGAGATATTTTCTCCGCCCTCCGCCCTGGTGAGGCTGGGCAGGGCCCCCCCACACACACCCTCCCTTCGCCCAGGATGTGTTGTTACCCTGTTGCTCACCTTCCAGGAGCCCATAAAACCAATTGGGTGGGGCTCAGCCGAGCCACCCCCTCTGCAGCTGTCGATGGCAGATCTCAGCACCCCTTCCCCCCCCGAGGGGCTTGGCTTGAAATGGGAGACCCTCTCCCCGAGGGTGGGCCTTCTGGCTCCAGGGTACAGGCACAATGCGGGGGAGGGGAAGCAAGGGTGCCCCCCACCGAAAATTCTGCACCCTTGCAAAGCCCCGTAGGAGCCACTGGACTTAGCTCGGGAGACGCCCGGTCTCTCCCCACCATGCTGGGCAGGGAGTTTCTTGCCTTCAGGGGCGCAGGGGAGTTTAAGAAGCTGGAGCTGGGAGGGGCGAGCTCCGTGACCGAGCTGCGCCGGCAGCAATCTCCCAGAAATTGCTTTGGGAAAAGAGCTGGCACTTCACTGGGAAAGCGCCAGCAAAGCGGGGTCCTTCTCAGTGGAGCGGAGACGAGGTTGCTGCCGCGGGAAATGAGAAAGAGAAGGGCTGGGAGGAGGCATCCTGGCCTTGTTTGACCCAGACCGTGGGGACGGCAGCGACTTGGGAAGCCAACCATGGGATGGTTCCACCTGGCCGGGCACAGTGGTGGGGGGCAGGGGGCAGTGCCGGTCACTAACCGGCTGGCAATCATCCTCCCCCAGCAGCTGTTCACAGGCTTCAGGGCCCAGGCCAGTAGGCAGAGCGATGGGGTGGGGAGTGAGGCCAGCCGGCCATGTGGTTAAGGCAGCGGACGCAGAGGTGCTGGCTTCTAATCCTGGCTCTGCCACGGGCCCCCTAGCCAGCTCACTTTCTGTCCTGCTCGGCTTTAGCCCTCAGGGATAGCCTGCGGAACTCATTGCCACAAGATCAATGAACCTGGGGTCCCCCAGGCAAGACCTCCGCTATGGAACAGCGGGGAGGTGGGCTGGATGGTTCCAGACTCAGACCAGGAGAACACATCTGAAGGGGGATTATGGGAAGAAAGACTCAGACCCCATTCCTGGGGTGCCATCCCATAATCCTTTGGGGGTGGTTGATGGCAGAAGCTGTGCACCACATCTGGCCAAGGGCGCCGCCCTACAGAGGGAGCTGGGTGTGTGGGGGCAGGAATGACAATGACTCATCCTTAGCCCAGGGCCCGCAGTGTTACACAGAGGGGCCAGCAAAGAATTTGTTAGCTCTCCTTAGCCGTGAGCAGCTCCTCGTTAGCGTCTCTGGCCTTCGCGACACCTCCTGGGGGTGCTCTGGTGGCTAACCCTAATCCCCCCCCAATCTTTTCGCACCAGTGCGAGCAGCAGCTCTTGAGAATGCCAGAGGCGCTGGCACGTTCGCACCTTCCCGGCCTGCTGACATTTCGCCACACAAAGAGCCTGAGACAAATTATGATTTTTCCCCTCCTGCTGCTCACCCAGCAATTTGCTCTCCCGATTAATGAGATTTCCCCTCCTGCCAGGTCACAGCAAGGGAACGACTCACCAGTCCCTGCTGCTGGGGCTCCGGTTCTGCCATCGCTCGCTGGTGTCCACTGGAGCCTCACATCTTCCCACGGTTGGCGCTCTTCTATCGGAGCATCCGCGCCCTTTCTAATGAGCGCAGGGACGCTCCCCAGCAGCTGATTCTCTCGCAGCCGCTCCCCGGCTGGATCAAGAGGGATTCGAACCCACGCCCGCTCAAGGACAGAGCCTGGCTCCAGATTCTTCAGGCCATGGCCAATTAATGTCCCCTTTTGGGGCAGGAACGGATGACCCGGCCCCGGGGATTTTGCGAGCGGTTTATTTACTGCCAAGCTGTGCTGAACGGGGACAGCAACAGATTTCAGGAAGGTCACTTCACTCCAAGACCAGCCTCGGACCCGACACCCTGTCCCCAGAAGCCGCTGCCTGGCCTCAGTTTCTCTCCAGAGCCCAGCACACAGACCGACAGCGTCACGCTGGGACAGTGAGCGGAGGGACCCCTTCCTGCAGAATTTCCCTGGCAGATCCGTGCGTCTTTTTCATGCAGATGCGTCGTGATTCACCCACTGGAGACCTCCTCATTGCAAGCCACTACTTCCTCTGGACATAACTCCCCCCCACCCCCCCATTGTATGGCTGTGGAAACTGAGGCAGGGGGATTTGGGGGTGAGATTTCCCCTCCCCCCGGTGCCCAGCTGAAGTCGAGGGGAACAGCACAGTTAGAGAAGCAGCCCCACTACAGGGGCACTTGCCCAAGGGCTAGAAACTCGGGGCTCCTGACGCCCTCTCTGGGCCCAGGGATTTTTAGGGACACAGAGACCCCCACTGCAGCTCATCCAGAGACCCACAGTCCCGGCAGGGCCAGGCTGTCAGGGAATGGGGCCTGGTACACGAGCAGCAACAGCTTCCTGCCCTGCAGTAGCCACCGCCAGTGGACCTAGGAGACGAGGGAAAAGCCAGGCAGGACACGGGCAGCACAGGAGGTGTTAATGTGGGTCTCTGCAGCCCCCCAGCCTGCGTAGGGTAGAGCTGGGCACCGCTGTCCCCCTACGCCAAACACAATAGACGTCCGCCCCTGCCCCCTGCCACCCCACGAAGCCCAGCTGGGAGGCAGGGCCTGTCACTCAGCGTAAGGCTGCTCTGGGGTGGAAGTGAAGCCCCCACTGGTGCACCAGCCCCACTCCCAGCATTGGGGGCCCAGGGGCCACAGGAATCTGAGAGCAGCCCCAGCCTACAGGGAGCCCAAAGGTGGGGAGGGGATAAACGGGGACAGCACAAGAGCAGGGATGGGAGAACGGAAGAATCACCCCAAAGGGTTTTTAACAGCCTGTTCCAAAGCTCGCCGACCCACAGCGCCTCCTGGCAGCACAACCCACTGTTGCCATGCCCTGCCTCCGTTTCCCCTCGCTGGCGAGTGAGGCCGGCCCTGGCAGATAGCTGCGCCCCACTGCCTGGCTCCCCCATTGGTTGGCTGCGCCGCAGTGGGCAGGGGTCTGTGCCAGGGCTCCAGCTGCTGGCCTGTAATTACAGAGCCTAATTACACTGGCATTTGCGTCTGCACGGGGCTTTGGCTGAGGGGGCGATGGGACGGGAAGGGATGGGGCGCAGCTGTGCCAGAGCCGCGGGCAGAACTCCAGGTCCTGGCTTGGAAGCCAGGCACTGGTGCCGCCCGCGAGCGCCCACCCCCCAGGCACAGGAGCTGCAGCGGCCCCTGCTGGTCAGTGAGGGCGTGCACGGCGCTCTGGCAACAACCTTCCACCGCTGCTGGGACACGCACCAGAGAGACCAGGTGCCTTCGTTAGCCCAGAGCCAGAGACCCTGACCACCCAGGGGAATGTAGAGGGACTTTGAGATGCCTCTACCCCCAAGAACCCCCCTCCATGGGAGACAGCCCCCCCATGCCCCCTCCTCCTTCCCAGTGCCGGGCAGTGCAGCCCCCCAGCCCTGCCCCAGGACCCAGGTGGTGGGGGAGCTACACCCTGGCTGTGTTTGGACACAGCTCTTCAGACCAAGGTCTCGGGGCTGGAAGCTCTGGTGTGTGCCACTGGCAATGCCCATTGTGTGGCTGGCACCCAGCCCGTCCCTGCACCCGGCTCCAGCCACCTGGAGAGGGTTGAAGTCTTGCTGTCGGCGCCTGGGTGCTGTGGTGACAGAGGGACCCCCCCCAAGGGAGGGGAGTGCCTGGTGAGGGGGTGCCTGGGTTTGTGGCCCCCGCATTCCCATGGGCCGGGGTGGGGGCTCTCCTGGCAGGACTGATGCTGGCACAGGGTGGGCGGAGACAGGGCCGTTCACCTCCTGGGAGAGGCAGGCAGAGAACCGAGGGAAGAGGAAGGATTGAGGGAGAAGCTGAGCGGGCGCAAAAGCTGCTGCTCCCCCTCACCCCCCCAGCCTCATTGCGCTCAGCCCTGCACTGCTCATAGGCTGGTGCTCGATGTGCCGGTGCCTCAGCCCTGGCACGCTGGAGCCAGGACCCTCCCCGCGCCCGCCCTGAGAAACCTGCCGTCGAATTATCTCCGCTGGTGGCTGCAGCACCCCCCCCGCCGGCCCTCACAACCCTTCCACACGCTGTCACTAACTCAGCCTGACAGCCCAGCTGTCACTCGTAATGTGCGGGGACCGGCCAGAGTGGCCCCCGGCACCCTCCAGCCCCAGCTCGAGAGCCACGTGACCCACAAGACCGACCATGGGCCCGGTTCTCTGGGGGAGGAGCTGGGGGGACACTAGACACCTGGTTTCAAGTACCAGCTCCACCCCTGCCCTGTGCCGAGACCGTGGCACTTTCTGCCCCACTCCATGTCTCGGCTTCCCCTCCCACCCCTTCCCTATGTAGCTCCCATGTGCTTTGAGACTAGGGCCCTGTACAGCATCTGGCGCGGTGCGACCCGGGTCTTCTGCACACTGCCGCAATAATCAGAGCTAGCAAACCCCTTGGATGCAGCCTTCTTGGGGAGTCACCCCACGTTCGACCTCCCTGACTGGACAGGGCCAGCTGTGCCTGGGGAGACCAAGCCCCTAGGTAGCTTTGATAGGGACACACTGGCCATCCCTGGATGATCACTTGCCCTTCGGGGTCTTCTCTGCTGGTTGCAATGCCCAGGGGTGCTTGTGCCCTCCAGGCCCCCACACTTCAAAACCTCACAGCACCGTGCGAAGTTTCAGTCCCCTCCCCTACGTGGTAGGATTATCATCCCTAGCGTGCAGAGGGGTAAACTGAGGCAGAGAGCAGGTGAGATTTGACCAAAGAGTCTCAGTTCTCAAGACTCCCCCCCCTCACTCCTCTCCTAGAATAGAACCCAGGAATCCTGGCACCCAGCCCCCCCACGCTAACCCAATAGACCCCTGCACCCAGAGCCAGAAATGGAACCCAAGCTCCCGGCCCGATGAGCCCCCGGCTCCTAAGTGGGGTGTCTACGCCCCACAGCACAGCTTGAGATGGGCCGTGCCAACTGCTCCACCGGCTGGCCTGGAAAACGAAAGCCAGGGCGGCAGAGAAGAGGCGGCAGCCAGGATGGTGCCAGGGCCCCTCTGCTTGCCCAGGGTACCTGAAGCAGCAGCAAAACTGCCACTATTCTGGGAGCTGGTCTGGGCCCACCACCGGCATCTCTGCTCCTCAGCCAAGGCTGATGGTGTCTGTGCCCTGTCATCCTGGTGTCTGATTAACAGCACCTGACTCAGGATCCCAGGGTTCAATCCCCCTCTCTGCCATAAGCCTCCTGAGTGACCCATGGGCTGTAAGATGGGGATATTTCTGGGAGCCCCTTGGGGACAGGCTGGCTCTCCCCGGGGGTCTGAGCAGCGCCTGGCACAGCGGGGCCCTGAGCTCAGGTGCTGGTGCAACCCTAACACACATAACTGTGACAGGAAGCAGAACCGCTCTAACTTGCTCCAATATTTAATGTTATTTGCACTGATCTCCACCCGAGAGCAGGGAGTCGGCCTCGAGCGAAGATCTCCACCTAGGCACGGCAATTGGAAGGGCTCTCACCAGCCTGGCATGTCCCTGGCCTCAGGCTGCCTGGGTTTTCCGAGAGACTGGCAGTGATCAGAGCGAAAGGAGAAAGGTCCGTGCCGCCGGCCGGGCGGGATCGTGCCCTGCCATGGGGCCTCGGGTGCCAGGGTCTCAGCTGCTGGCATGGCGGCTTCCCAGCCATCCCCGCCCCGTGGCATGGCAGGCGTCCTGGTGCCTCAGTGGACCAGGACCTCCATCTTGTGGCTACCTCTTTTTTTGCAGACAGGCGCAGCCCCGTTCTTCTGGGCCGTCTCCACGATCCGGATGGCGACGCTGCCCTTGCCGAACTGTGTGGAGAACCTGCACGGACCCCGGGGTGCTCCAAGATCAGCCCCAGTCCCTGGCACGGCCCCACCCCTCCCTTCCCCCCAGGGATGCCCAACACACCGGCCCCTGCTGGGGAAATAGCTGGAGGTGCAAGCGGTGCTGGGCTGCCACGGTGGCCACTCAGAGCCCAGCCTGCCCAGGCCATTGCTAAACACTAGCACGGTGGCCAGGACCCTGCTTGGGGGGATTCGAACCCACGGCCCCGTCGCGCTAGAAGCACGAGCCTCCAATCCACTGGAGCTAGAGGATTGGGTCCCTCAGCCAGCAGCGGTAATAGCCTCTTATCCCCTTCCAGGCAAGCCACCAGAGGGCGACAGAGACCATCACACGCCTAGGTGACAGTCATGGCCATCAGCCCAATCAGAAGCCTCCTCTTCCCCCCCACCCCCAGCTCAGGCTCCGCCCACCCACCCTTCTGGCCAATCCCTGCCCTTACTCATCAGCCACTTGCAGGTTGAGTGTCTTGGTGGTCGTCTCCAGCAGCGTCTGGTGGAGCTTGGTGACGAGCTCAATCAGGTGGTCGCTGACGAGGAGGAAGTCGCCCTTGGTTCCCACTGTGGAGGTCTAAGAGGGGGGAGCAAACACAGGGACAGCCCCCCCACACTTCAGCTCACTGCGGGGGGAGGCGGGTGGTCTCCGGCCACCTCCCCACCCTGCTGGCAGCCCCGGGCCGGCAGGACGTGCTGCTCCTGGCGCGGCAGTGCAGCGAGGCGGGACGGTGGCACTGACTGACACCCCGGCACTGGCGTGGAAGGACGATGAGTGACGCCCCCTGTCCGCCCGCGAGCTGTGGGAAGGGGGGGGGACACGCACAGCCTCCCCCCACTGGAAAATCCTTTCCCAAGAGCCCGTGGGGGAAGCTGCTTACGCTTTGAAAGGGTCCCAGGCAGCCGCGGGCGCTGGCCCTTCCCCCACAGCCCCCCTTGTGCCCTGTCTTCCCCCCGCCCCCTGGGCTGTACCTCATTGAGGTGCAGGACGAAGAAGCCGTCGGAGAAGCGGGTGACCGAGACGCTCCGGATGTCGCTCAGGCTGACCACGGTTTTGGGCTGGGCGGCCTTGGGGTCGGCCAGGATGATGTGATTCTTGGTGAGCAGGAAGAGCCGGGGAACAGTCTGCAGAGGAGTCGGCAGGAGGGTGAGGGCGGGTGGGGGCTGCCAGACACGTGGGGGGGGGGTCGGGCCGATACCCCCCTGACCTGCACCTCGGTAAACCCCAAAGGGGCCAAGACACCAAGTCCTGGGATAGGCAGCAGCTTTGGCCAGGGAGCGGGGGCTGGGGTAACCTTGGGCAAGTCACTGCCCCGCTCAGAGTCTCAGTTTCCCCCTATAAAAGAGGGACGACAAGACTGACCTCCTGTGGGGCGCTTGGAGATCTCTGGGTGAAATGCGCTAGCTAAGGGTGAGGATTTATTACCCCCACGCACAGAGAGGGGGCCAGGGAGCCAGGCCTACGCACACCGGGGTGACCCACAGAGCGGGTTGAGGGGCAGCAGAGAACCGTGCCGGGGAGACCTCGCTGCAGCCGGCCAGCGGAGGAGGCAGCAGGAAGCCAGGGGTTTGGGGCAGGCTCCCCACAGAGACCTGAGGAGGCTGGTTTCCCCATGGAGGTTCTGTGCACAGGCCCTTCGGCCTGGGGAGGGGTCACCCCACCTTGCCATTGGCTCGGTTGACTTTTTGCACGGTGTCGGCCAGGACCAGTTTGCCCTCGGCCGCCGTCTGGAGCGTCCGGTACTTGGGGTTCTTCTGGAGACCCAGGTACTCGCCCTGGAACGACTGCTGGAGGCTGGAAGAGACCAAGCGGGACCCATAAGACACCCGGCTGCCCTCCCACCCCTCGCTTTAAATCACGAGCTGGAGTCCTGCTGCTCCCCCCCCGGAGGACCAAATCACCCCTGGAGGACCGAATCCCCCCACTGGAGGACTGAGCCCTGCCCCATGCTAACCTCTTGGCATACAGGGTCTTCTTGTCTTTGAAGAGCTCGCTGGCACACAGCTTGTCCTGCAGGAGAGCTTTCCTCTGCGGAGTCAGCCGGTCCCGGTACTTCTTACACTGCCGAGGGGAGGAGAAAGCGGGTCAGGGCCAGAACCTGGATCCCGCCTGCAGAGAGGGCAAAGCGGGGGACCACCCCCCGGGACCCTACGGGAGGTGACTAAGGGAGACGGCTGCGGGGAACCACAGCAGGCCGATCCCCAGCCAAGAGCAGAGAGGGGCCGACGGGCTGTTGTCATTTATTACGCGCTGGGCAGGAGCGCCAAGAAAACCCAGAGGGAGGTGGGGAGGCCGTGGAACTACAGAGGTCGCTTCGCCTACCACTAAAATGCAGCCACCTCTGGAACTGGGACATGGCAGCTGACGGACAGACACCCAGCCAGCGCCGGAGCGGGAGGGGGAAGTTGCTGAAGGGGGCTGGTCACCCAGCCCTGCAATGCAGCTATCTCTGGGGTGGGGCACTTTAGCTGTTGGTACCAGCTACAGAGCAACACTGCACAGGAGTCACTTCCCCGGCACTGAAATGCAGCCACCTCTGGAGCGGACATGGCAGCTGATGAACAGCTGCCGAATCATTAGGAGGGGAAGGTAAGAAAAGTGTCTCCCGCTGAAGTGCAAGGAGGGAGCTGAGGGAGGCAGAATTCGGAAGCTGGGGGAATCTGGGGCTCCCCCATCCCCGCAGTGACAGCCACAGGATAAGCAGCCAGGACCGGGCTTCGGCCTCTCCTCCGACAGACCTTCCAGGGGTAGAATATTTTCTTCAGTTCCTCGTTGGTGTTTGCCAGGAACTTGTAGGGGGCGGCGGGCCAGCTGCGATCCGTCACTACCAGGGGGGGAAGGTTGCTCTGCAGCCCCAGGAAAAACTTCTGCAGCTTTGGACAACGGGGAGGAGAAAACACAGGGGGTGAAAATGCAGAACGTTCTAGACTGAAAACAACGAGGTTCTAGAGCGGGAATGCTTTCCAGTGGGTTCGATTCCAACGCAGGGGCCCCACAGGGCAAGCGCCAGCTCCAGATATTGGAAAATGGTTCTGGACTCTTACAAAACTCAGCTGGGAAAGGCCCCGGATCCCATTCCCACCGCCACCCCCTGAGCCAGCCAGTCCCCATCCTAGGGCCAGAGGGGGGGCTAGCGCCCCCTGGAGGGGAAAGGCCCCTGCCCCATTCCCTGCCCTCTAAGCCAGCCAGTCCCTGCCCTGGGGGCTGGATGGGAACCAGTGGCCCCTAGAGGGAACAGGCCCCATGTCCCATTCACCCCACCCCTGAGCCAGCCAGTCCCTGCCCTGGGGCCAGACAGGAGCCAGTGCCCCCCAGAGGGGACAGGCTCCTGTCCCATTCCCACCCCCCTGAGCCAGCCAGTCCCTGCCCTGGGGCCAGACAGGAGCCAGTGCCCCCCAGAGGGGACAGGTCCCATGTCCCATTCCCACCCCCCCGAGCCAGCCAGTCCCTGCCCTGGGGCCGGATGGGAGCCAGCACCCCCTAGAGGGGACAAGCCCTTGCCCCATTCTCCACCCCCCGAGCCAGCCAGTCCCTGCCCTGGGGCCGGATGGGAGCCAGCACCCCCTAGAGGGGACAGGGCCCAGGCCCCATGTCCCAGTCCCTTAAGCGGTTCAGCGCCCGCTTTCGAAGGTTTCCAGCCCGTTGTCCTTCCCTCAGCCCTGGGCGGGTCCTGACTCACCAGTCTCCTGTAGATGAAATTGGCCAAGGTGGCAGACGCCCCGGAGCGGAAATATTTCTTGTATTCCTTCCGCGTCTGCAACGGGAGACGCCCCGTGAGCAGCCCCGGGGCGGGCCGGGGACGGAAGGAACCTGCCTCTCTCCTGGCTAACCCCACTCGCTTTTCTCCCCGGCTGCCCCAGACAATCCCCAGAGAGCCCCCGGCCCAGCCGTGGCTGGGCTGTGGAGCGGGGCAGGGAGCGGAGAAGACAAGCTGCTCCCAACCCCACAGGGAGCCAGGGCGGAAAGACAGGACAGTACCGGGACAGCGCGAGAAAGCCGGGGGCAGGGCGGGAAAGTGGCTGGCATTGGGCCTGGTATCAAGTCGAGGGCCAAGCACGTGTTAAACTGGCACTGGGTGCCCAACAGCTCGCTGGCCGTGCCCCAAGGCTGACCGGCAGCCACGGCACAGAGGTCCCACCGGGGCGCCGGGCCCTGCTGTTACCTTGTACCCTTTCCAGTAGGCAGAAATGGTGGCCGCGGCCTGGCTGCAGCGTTTCTGGTGCTTCAGCTCCCGCAGGAGCCTGCGAGACTGCAGAGAGGGGAGGGCGAGAGATCAGAGCCCCGCGGAGCCCTGAGGAGGAGGAGGAGGAGGAAGGACAGACGGACGCAGAGACAGAGCGAGAGACTCCAGCGACCCCGGCCTGGGAGGAGCGACTCGGGCGGGGCACAAGCCAGGGTCCTGTAGGGGGCGGTGTGCTCCGGCGAGGTGGTATCCCCCACCCCTCTCTCGGGCCCACACCCTGCACCCCAGCCCACCCAGCAGCGCTGAGCACCCGCGGCCCACTCGGCCCGCCTAGCCGCCTCGCCAAGATCCCTGGTGAACATTTCCACCATGCAGAGCCAAATATCGGCGCCTCCCGCACGCTGGCTAAATGCCCGCTGCCCACCGGCTCATCCCCCACGAGCTTCTGCAGGCCCCCCGTGGGCTGGCAGCTCGGAGACACGCTGGCTGCGGGGGCTCTCCGGGAGGCGCTGCCCCCTCACCTTCCATCCCCGGACCCAGGCCTGGATCAGCAGCGCCGACTTCTTCATCTTCTCGAACCGCTTCCTGTGCTGCAAAGGGGAAAGTCTGGGTGTGCAACGGGCAATGGTGGGCGGCGGGCGACTCACGTGGCGCTGACTAGGCTGAGATGCCAGCGAGGGCCGGGCACAGCTCCCCGCAGCCGGGCTCTGGGGGCCCTGAAGACCTTTCCCCCGGGGCCCATCCTGGTGGGTTTGCACCCTCCTCCCCAGTACCAGCCCAGAGCCGCCCTGCATCCGAACGGAGAGTTCACGGGGCAGGACGGTCTAAGGCGGGGATCCCGGACGCCTGGGTCCTATTCTCGGCTCAGCCGCAGACTTTGGGCAAGGGGATGACCCTCCGTCCCTCGTCCGCGTAGGCCAACGCCGTGGGGCAGGGCCTGGCTGGCGTCCCTCCCTCCATGTCCGGGCGCAAGGGGCCCCCGATCCTGGCCGGGTGGGAGGAGAGGAGAGCAGCCAAGCTAAGGTCCCCCCGCCCCCCAGGGCTGAGGGGAAGCGGGAGGAGACGGGGGGTGGGAGTTACCGCCTGTCCCCGGAACCAGGCCGAGATGACGATCTGGCTCTTGCGCATCTGCTGGTAATGAGTGCGGCACCTCCAGCCGCGGTAGGTGGCCTGGATCAGCGACGCCAGATCAGCCATGCGCAGCCGGCGCCTGTCCTCCAGGTCGAAGAGCTGGAGGGTGCGGGGGGGGGGACACGACACACCAGGAGAGTCAGAGCCAGGACGGCCCCCCAGAGCATGTTAACCCTTCAGGCGCCGCCTGCGGCAGGAGCACGCGGACGCCACCGCGACGGAAGGGGTCGGCAGGGACCTTTCCCTGGCGACCAGTGTGAGCAGGGCTGGAACTCGGGGTCCCCCCCACTCCAGCCCTGGACGCCCCATGGCCCAGCCCCCTGGCCAGTCGCCCGCAGCACCTTCTCTCTCGGGACGCCAGCTGGAAGGGCCAGGGATTCCCAGCGGGGCTGGACTTGGCATTGGCTCCTGGCGGCTGCCCCCAAAGCAGAGGGAGGCTCTAGCTAGATGGAGGCATAGGGGACACAGCCCCTCCCACCTAGCGCCCCCCAGCAGGGGGGAACATCCCCAGCTCGGGCTGTTCCACTGCTCCCCCCTCCCACCAGGGGTCTTCCTATGCAACCCCCCGCCCCCGTCTCGGATTAGCCCATTCCCAGCCCCCCAGGGACTCACAGTGCGTGGGGTGCGGATGAAGATCTTGCTGCGCCCGTATGCCAGCTCCTCTGGGAGGATGCGCAGATCGGTCAGCAGGGCCTGGACACCGTCCCTGCGCCAGACACCGGGCTCAGGCTCTGCCCCCCCAGCAGGGAACTCCCAGGGGGATGCGCTGGCTCCTGGGAAGCCCCCTCACTGCAGGGGCAGGAGCAGGGGTGGGGGCAGGGCAGGCGGGGGGGGCCAGGGCAGTGACCCACGAGAGGGGCAGTGCCGTGGGGCTAAGCCGATTGCTGCCACGCCCTCCCCCCGAGGCACTGCCAGCACCTCTGCTACCTCCAGCCCCCCAACACTCCCTGTGTGGGGCTGACACCTCCCTACCCCAGTGCTCCCCTTCTCTAGATCCCCCCACAGGAAACACATCCAGCTCCCCTCCCAGGCTGTCCACCACCCAGCAGGGTGCTGCTCCCAGCCCCCGCAATCCCCTCCCCGTGCTCCTCACCCCGCCTACCTGGCACCCCCCTTCCACTTGGGCCAGGTCTGCTTGCAGAGCATCTTGTAGCGCTCCAGGCATGGCTCGTAGCCCTGCCGGTAGGCGTAGCCGGCCCGCCGCACCCGCACGTTCTCCAGGAGCCCCAGGTACCGGACCTGCATCTGCACGAGCCCGTCCGTGAACACACCGGGCTCTTTGTTGTCATTGGGTTTGATGCACCTGGGCCGGAAAGGGGAGGAGGTTAGAGACGGCTCTGCTGTGTGTCATAGCCTCTGCACTGCTCACAGCCCAGGGAGATTCTCCCCTTGCTCCACTGTGTGTCAAAGCCACTACACTGCACACAGCCAGGGAGATTCTCCTAAAGTGCATAGGTTTGAAAGCAGCAGGCACTGAGCTCTAGTCTTGCTCCCACCCTCTCCTATGGGAGCCCCCATCCCCAGACCACCTGATGTAGTTGGGGTTCTTGGAGTACAGGTTCTTCATGAGCGTGGCAATGGAGGCCTTGAACTGGGAGCCCGCGGTGGGGGGGCGCCGGAGGGAGGCTTTCTGGGGGTCCCCCTCAGGGAAGAGGGAGCGCAGCAGTTCGTGTCGAGCTTTCCACATGGCCTGCGAGAGGTCGCGGAACAGCAGGTCGTTGTTCTTCTCCACGAACCCTGTCACATTGTAGGTCACCTGCGGGGGGGACGGACCCATAGCGTCACTGACAGGGGTGGACGGGACCCTGAGGCAGAGAGTCCTGGCTCCCAGCCTACTCGCAGCTTCCCTGCTCTAACCCTTAGACCCCACTCCCCTCCCAGAGCCAGGGACAGAAACCAGGAGTCCTGGCTCCCAGCCCCCTGCTCTAACCCCTAGACCCCACTCCCCTCCCAGAGCCAGGTGCTCCTTTGTCCAACCACTGGAGTCTACAAAGGCCGCCCCACGCAGGGCAGTCCGGTCCCCCCAAGCCTGAGCAGTGCATGCTGGGAACTCGGAGGGAGGACAGGGCCCCCCGCTCACCTTGCCGGCGTAGTGGTGGACACGGAAGCAGGAGCCGGCCAGGCTGGTGTCCGTGACGTGCCGGGCGTTCTGCGTGGCTCTGCTCTCATAGTGCTTGTGGCTGGCACACACCTGGTTCAGCTTGGCCAGGAAGGTCTCCTCGGTCACCACCCCGGGGCGCAGGCATTCCTCGTCCAGCATGGCCAGGATCCCGGCCTTGCTCTGCGCAGAGCCGGCGGGTCACGGACCTGGGGCCGCAGCGCCCCGCACTCCTGACCCGCAGCCCCTGCTACCCAGCCCTGGGCTCCCCCCAGCCAGCTCTGCCGGTGCCCCTCACTCCCAACCCGCAGCCCCTGCTATTTCTTTCCTGTACAGAAAAGGCCAATTGTGCAGACCAGCCCCTGGTCCAAGTGGCCTCCGTGTGCGGGGCAGGTGCCAGCGATACAGGCAAGGGCTGAGGAGGTGAAATGCCCCCTTGGCGGGGACTGGGCCTGGCAGCCCCTTGAGCCCTGTTTAGGGCCGGCAAGCGGTGCCCCTGGTTTGTCCTGGCTCCTCTGCCCAGGGGCGAGGAGCCCTCACCCGCGTTCCCCATCATCACCGGCCGTCGCTCAACCAGCCACTCACGTCCTCAATCAAGCTGCAGATGATGCTGTTGTCAAAAAAGTCCACCGGTGTCCACTGGATGCCCTGGGGAGGAGAGCGGCTGTCGGAGCCTGACCTGCCTGGCAGCGGCACCAGCTGGGAACACCAGGAAAGGCCTGTCCAGCGGACGGGGACGGCCTGGGCTGCCCGCAGAATTTCAGTGGCATTTGGGGCCTGAACCCCCCTACTTCCAGCCCAGCTCGATTTGGGCTGGGGTGCACGGGCGGGGGCCTGGGATCCTCACACCAGAGGCGGGGGCGTGGGGGGGAGCTGGAATCCGAGCCCCCATCCCAGTTTGGAGAAAGTCGCTGGGTTCACTGGTCCGGTGGCACTTTTAACACATGGTGCCTGGCCCCGCCCTAAGCTTAGTGTCTCCACAAACCCGCTGCCGGGAGAGCCGGCGAGGGGCAGAGACGAGACACCCGCGCGAGATTGTTAGGACAGGGCTGTTCGAAGGTATCCCACGGGGTGCTCCTGGGCCAGGAACCGAGCCGAACAAATCAGCCACGGCGGCGTCTGTCTGACCCATTGCTCCGGCCCCGTGCCCACACTGAGCCACGCGGTCCCCACACACCCCACTGGCCACAGTTCTCACTAGGGGATTCCAGCCCCTCCCCCGGCTTTGCGGGGAACAGGACGTCCGGAGCCCCGGGACTCTGTGCATGTTTATTTTCAGCCTTCCTGTTATGGTGCCGCCAAATCCGTCCACACGTGCCGGGGGCCAGGCTGCTGGCAGCTGCTGGGCGGGGTCGCTGGAGCAGTTTGTGGACTCCCAGCCGGAGGGCAAGGGGGGGGGAACGTCATTCTCAACCCCGCCTTCCCGACAGCTGAGACTGTTTAGTGCCCTGGCTAAAGGCCTGTCATTTCATTGCCAAAGGTTGCCCTCCGGCCGCCTCGGTGTGCGGTTTGCTGGGGTGCCACTGGAGTGCCACGCCAGGTAGGGGGGTGCCCAGATCGGCAGGGGAATGACAGGCAATGGGGCCTGCACGGTGGCTTCCCGGGGCCCCCCGAGGCCCAGGGCTCCCGTTACCTCCCGCACGTATTCCTCCTGCTCCTCCTTCAGCGTCATCAGGATGAAGATTTGCTGCAGCTTCTCGTTGCAGTAGTTGATGATGAACTGTTCGAAGCTGTTGTTCTGGGCGGGAAGGAGAAGGCAGCAGGGCCTGTGGGATGAGGATTCGGGGCCATGTCCCCCCCCCCACAACCTGGGGCTACTGATCGAGGCAGGAGGGTGCCGTGCCCAGGAAGCTGGGAGTATGGCAAGTTTACCACCCCTCCCCCAGCTCTGCAGTGCCCCTCACTCCCGACCCACA
>NC_133794.1:10224337-10257195 GCF_003597395.2 Chelonoidis abingdonii
TGCTGCTGTTGGATGGTTCGGCACAAGAGCTCCGGCAAAGCCCGGCGAGGGGGGGAGGAAGCCGGCGGATGGGGGGAGGGCGGGCACTGGGAGACAGTGGGGATGAGAGCAGGGAAGCCGACAGCCGCTGTCCACCCCTCCGTAGCTGGGCTACACACAGCAGTTCCTGCGCCTTGGCCGGGGGTTCGAGCCCCACCCGGGGCCGGTGTCCCAGCACACCCACCTTGATGCTCGCGTTGATGCGGTTCACCAGCCAGTTGAAGAGCCGGTTGTAGATGTTCTTCGCCAGGGCGTCCCGCCCATAGCAGCCCTAGGAGCGGAGGCAAAGGGGCTGGAGGCTGGCGGCTGCATAGGGGCGGCTCAGAGGGACCCCGGGGCCAGCCCCACTCAATGGGTTGGGGGGAGAACCTGCTCCTGAGCTGGTGATTTCAGCCCCAAGCTGGGGTGGCTCAGACAAGAGACCTCCCCCGGCCTCACATCTCAGTGCCAGCCCAGGCCAGGCCCTGCCAGGCACCAGGGAGCTCCCGTGGCCGTGGGACCGACTCAGAAAAGCCCTGAGCCTGGGACAGCCCTGGCAAGAGGGGGCCGGACATTGGGGGGCGAACGCGGCTCAGCCCCACCACTAATGGGTGGGACCCGGGGGACGCTGGGAGGAGACCCAAGGGTGCAGGGTTTGGGGGGGCTGACGGAGCTGTCTGCACACGCCGGGCACGGCAAAGGGAACGGTTCTGGCTCTGGGCCTCCCACCCTGTCCCTCCACTCACCTGGGCCATGCTCAGACCTGTCACCACCTTCTCCCTCTTGGCCTCCACGGTGCGGGAGCACAGGGCCTTCTCCAGGACGCTCTCCGGCAGGCCGATCAGCTCGCAGATCTCCCGCACAGCTGCATGGGGAGAGGCCGGGTTAGCTCCCCGGGGAACAGAGCTGCCAGGGGAGAGGGGCAGGAGGCGAGACCACCACAAGACCAGGGTGGGGATGGGTCAAACCCAGGAGAGGGGCCTCGGGAGGGGAGATGGGGGAGCCACGCCTGGGCCGAGGGCAGGAGTCCCAGCCCACCACGGGTCCCCGCCTGACCTCGCGTGTCCTGGATGCTGCAGGACTCCATCCCGCTGGCCTGGAACTGGCTGCCCAGCTCTACGTTCCCCAGTTTGAGCACCACGGCAACCACCTCCAGCAGCGCCTGCACCTCGGCCGGCGAGAAGCCGATGACCATCATGGCGTCCTGCCAGGGAGACAGACGAGGGCAGAGTTTGGGGATCTGAGTTTGGGGGCTGTGACGAAGTGGGAATGTTCTCAACGTTGTCTCTGAATACGGTGTGTGCCTCAGTTTCCCCTCTGTGCTACTCGATAGCTAGGTGGTGCAGGATAAAGTGCAGCGACCCCTAGAGGGCAGGGGTGACGGCCGACGGGCTGCAGAGAACGGCCGACACCCTGTAGCCGGCAAGGATGGTAACTGAAGGGCCCCCTGCGCTGCAAGGATCAGCCGGACGTGCTGGAGAACAGACCAGGTGCCCTGCTGGCCCGGGAAAGAGACAAAGCCGGGGGCAGGGGGGCAGCTGGAAGGGGTCAGTCTCCTGGGCTGGGACTCGGGGGGAGGCCCCTGGGCTCTGCCCCCTCAAAGCACTTTGCTGAGTGTCCCTGGTGGGTGCTAACCAGCCCTGTCCTACGCTGGGTTCCCGGCGACTAACAACCCACCTGTCACCTGCTGCCTGGGGGTCCCTGCTGGCCGTGTGGGCGGGCAGGGCCCTTGGGGGGCATGTCAGGTTCCCCCAGGGGAGCTCACGGCGTGACCGAGTCAGACCCATGAGGCACCGAAGCCGAGCCAGTTCCTCGCCCGGGGGGAGTGAGTCCCACGGGGAGACCCCGCCCCACAGTCCTGGCCGGCCGCATCCGGAGCGGGTGCTGAGCCCCGGGGCTGGGACCCCACGACCGGGGTGCAGTGTAGGGATTTCAGGGGCAGGGGGTCCTATTTTACCCAGACAGACCGATTCACCCTCCCCCCAGCCCCCGCCCCCAGGCTGGACCTGAACAGCTCGGAAGTTGGCTGCATCGTCCACGCCCGGCAGGCTGGGGTCCTCGCGGCCGAGGTATCCGTAGCGTCTGCAGTCCCGCTCCAGCTTCAGCCCCCCTGCGAGAGGGGACAGGCCGCAGCTGAGCCAGGAGCAGGGTCCCGCCCGGGTCCCCCCAGCCAGCCCGCCCAGGCTGCAGCCGCTGCGATGGGCCCCAAACCCCGGTCCCGGCCCCCAGCCCAGTGGGGGCACAGCCCAAACCCCGGCCTGGTCCAAACCCCATCCCCAGCCCGGCCCAACGCAGCCCAAACCCCGTCCCCAGCCCAGGGGGTCCCAGCTCAAACCTCGCCCCCAGCCCAGTGGGGGTGCAGCGCAAGGGGGTCCCAGCCCAAACCCCGTCCCCAGCCCAAGGGGTCCCAGCTCAAACCTTATCCCCAGCCCAGTGGGGGCGCAGCCCAAACCCTGTCTCCCAGCCCTACCCAATGCAGCGCAAACCCCATCCCCAGCCCAGGGGGGTTCCTTTCTCAAACCCTGTCTCCCAGTCCTACTCAACGCAGCGCAAACCCCATCCCCAGCCCAGGGGGGGTCCCAGCTCAAACCCCCGCCCCAGCCCAGGGGAGTCCCAGCCCAAACCCCCGTCTCCCAGCCCGACCCGACGCAGCGCAAACCCCATCCCCAGCCCAGGGGGGGGCCCAGCTCAAACCCCGTCCCCAGCCCAGGGGGTCCCAGCCCAAACCCCGTCCCCAGCCCAGTGGGGGCGCAGCCCAAACCCCGTCCCCAGCCCAGGGGGGTCCCAGCCCAAACCCCATCCCCAGCCCAACCCGACGCAGCCCAGACCCCATCCCCCAGACCAGGTGAGTCCCAGCCCAAACCCCGTCCCCAGCCCAGGGGGGGTCCCAGCCATACTCAAGAGCTGGTCTGATCCCCCGGCCAGGAGCTGGTAGAAGATGTGGAAATTCCTCTCCCCTTTGACGTGTCTCACGACTCGGGATTTCTCCAGCAGGTCTGCAGAGGGGAGACCCAGGGGATCCCCGGCCCAGTGTTAGGGTCCCACATGTCACCGCAGAGGGGATCAGTACCTGGGAGGCTGCGGGGGGCGGGGAGAACCGGTGCCTGGGGGTCGCCGGAGGGCAGACTCTGTGCCCAGTGAGGGGGCACCGGGCGTGGGTACGTCAGGGCCTGGGTTGGTGCTGGAGGGGGCGGGAAGCTGGACGCTCGGGGAGGGATACTGGGCGGGGTCCAGCCCCTATTGTTCCATTGTGCCGGGCTGGGACAGATCCGTGGCCCTGCTCCCCACAGGAAGCTGAAGCTCCGGCTAAGAGGTGGAAGCAGCTGGGAGCCTCGGCCACGTGCCCCCCACCTCAGGAAGGGCCCCCGGTCCTGCTCCGGTGTTAACCCAGTGTCTGCCGGGTCCCAGCGCACAGTGCTGCCTCTGGCACATGCTGGAGGGCACGGTGCCCGCACGCTCCTCTCCGGCCAGCCCCACACAGAGCCCCTGGCACGCGCTGGAGGGCATGGTGCCTGCACGCTCCTCTCCGCCCGGCCCCACACGGAGCCCCTGGCCCTGGCACTGCTCCTGGCACGCGCTGGAGGGCACGGTGCCCGCACGCTCCTCTCTGGCCAGCCCCACATGGAGCCCCTGGCACGTGCTGGAGGGCACGGTGCCCGCATGCTCCTCTCCGGCCAGCCCCACACAGAGCCCCTGGCCCTGGCACTGCCCCTGGCACATGCTGGAGGGCACGGTGCCTGCACGCTCCTCTCCGGCTGGCCCCACACGGAGCCCCTGGCCCCGGCATTGCCCCTGGCATGTGCTGGAGGGCACGGTGCCCACACGCTCCTCTCCAGCCAGCCCCACACGGAGCCCCTGGCCCTGGCACTGCCCCTGGCACGCACTGGAGGGCACGGTGCCCGCACGCTCCTTTCCGCCCGGCCCCACACGGACCCCCTGGCCCCAGCCCTGCCCACGGGCCCACAGGGAAGGGGAGCTTGGGGCACTTACAGTTGCTGATGACGCCGCCCAGGGGCTGGCCCTTGAAGTCAAACTCCACGTCCATGTACTTGCCCTGGGAGAGGCAGAGACAGACAGTCAGGGGGCAGGGCAGGACGGGGGTCATGAGGGTGGGGGAGGGGAGAGGGATGGGAGTCGGGAAGGTTGGGGAGGAAGATGTGGGGGGATGGGAGTCATGGGGGAGGGTGGCATTGGGGGGACATGAGTCACAGGGCAGGGGGACGTTTGGGGAGATGGGAGTCGTAGGGGAGAGGGAGGCTGGGGGGACAGGAGTCGCAGGGGAGGGGGAGGGGAGTCAGGAGGGGGGGAGGGAGATGTTGAGGGGACAGGAGTTGCAGGGGGTGGTTCTGGGGGGGTGCTGAAGGCAGAACCACTCACAAATCTGGAGGAATTGTCGTTGCGGATGGTCTTGGCGTTACCGAAGGCTGCAATGAGAACGGGGCGGGGAAGGAGAGAATCATTATTTGAACCTTTCCTGGGACCGTCCCCTGCCTGCTGCAGGGCAGCCCCTCTGGGGTGGAGCAGGTGTGGGGGACGTGGCCATGGGCAGAGCGCGGGGGGCTCCCTGCCATGGGGCATGGCTGGGATTTGAGGCTGGTGCGAGGGGAGGGTCAGACGAGCTTGGGGGAGAGCCAGCCTGAGAACAGCTGGGAGCCCCATGGCCTCTGACACCTCCCAGGCCGGGCCCTGGGGCATGAACCGGCCAGGCCCCAGCGGGGGAACTAGGGGCTCTTTTCAGGGCCGGGGGGCACCCACCTTCCAGCACCGGATTGGACTGCAGCAGCTGCTCCTTCACCTGGTTCACCTCCTCACCCTTCCCACACACGGCGGCCACGTAGGACATCACCTGCTTGCTGGCCTCTGCGGTGACAAGCAACGGCCCAGTCATTGGGGCCTGTCAGCCTCCTGGCTGCAGAGAAGGGGGGTGACTCTGCCAGGAGCCCCCCCACAACCTCCTCCCATGCCCACCACCCCCCTGCATGCGCCACCTCCAGCTGCCCGAAACCTGGGTCCTGCTCCCCGTGGGAATGACTCAGCTGACCACCCAACAGGGTTCGCAAGCCATCCCTAGCCCCCCCTGCTCCCCAGGCTCTGCCAGGGGCGGGCGTCCTCTCCTCACCCGTCTTGCCCGCGCCGCTCTCGCCTGTGATCAGGATGCACTGGTCCTTGTCACGGTCCCGCAGGGAGTGATAGGCATCGTCAGCGATCGCGTAGCTATAAGGGGGTGGCCGCGGTGGGGGTGAAGAGAGAGGGGTTAGAAAGGGACAGATCCCACCCCCCGGCCCTGGCCAGGGCTCCCCACTCCCCAGCCCAAGAGCCTGGCTGGAGGCCCGGCCTCAGGGGTCTCATCTGGGCTAGCAGGGGGGTGCGGTTAAGGAGTGAGGGGCACCATATCACAATGCTTTTTCCTACCCCCCCCCGCCCCAGCAAACGCTCCTGTGAGCTGCGCTGAACCTGAGTCAGTGACTCTGAGCACCCACACATTTGACTCAATTATACATAAGCCCGTTATGGACTCCTCATCCACCCCAGGACAGGATGGGACAGGAACCCGCCCTTGCCGCCAGCTCCGGGGACTCTGAGACACACGGCTTGTAGGGCTTTCAGCCCCTGCCAACCTGGGGCCAGAGGAGAGCTGGCGCCCCCCAGAGGAGACAGGCCTTGAGCCCCATTCCCCACCCCCCTGAGCCAGCCAGTCCCCTACCCTGGGGGCCGGATGGGAGCCAGCACTTCCTAGAGGGGACAGGCCCCATGGCCCATGTCTGCCCCCCGAGCCAGCCAGTCCCTGCCCTGGGGCCGGATGGGAGGTGGCTCCCCCTAGAGGGGAAAGGCCCCGAGCCCCATTCCCTGACTCCCCAGTTTGTCCCCCTCTGGGGGGACTCGCTCAGCGATGGCCCCCACCAGCCTCCGCCCGGCCCACTCACATGTGCGGCTTGACGGCGAAGAAGTTGGAGTTGCGGTAATTCTCCACCGTCTGTGGGGAGTAGATGGGCAGGGGCTGGTACGGGTTCACCGAGATCACCACATTCCCGATGTACGTCTAGGGAGGGAACGCGGAGGCCGTGAGCACATGGGGGAGAGCGCGACACGGGTGGGGGGGTATCACAAGAGCTCCATCTCCAGGGGCAAGGGGAGCCCCAGATCCGCCCCATTGCTCCCCCCTGCGCAGCCCCCGACACCTACGTAAATCTCCTGGTGCCGGAACCGCTCCTTGAGGTTCTGCAGCAGTGACTCCTCCGACAGGGGGTCCAGCAGGACCAGGTCCCCCACCCCAACGGTGTCTAGCAGGGACGGGTTGGCTTCCATGGCCCCGGCGGGCAGTGGGGAGGCGGCAGCTGGAGGGGAAGACGAGCGGAGGGGAGAGCAGTGAGTGGAGGAGTCTTAGCCCTGCAAAGGGGGTGCAGTGCACCCCACGGATTGAGCAGGGGGGCACGTCCCCACCCCCCACTGAAGAAACAGCCCCGTCTCACATCGTAGCTAGCAAGTGGCAGCCTCTGCCCCCATCTGACTTCATCTGGGAGAACCCAGAGTCTGGGTGTGGTGGGTTAGAGCAGTGGGGGCTGGGAGCCAGGACTCCTGGGTTCTTCCCCTGGCTCTGGGACAGGAGTGGGATCTAGTGGTTAGAGTAGTGGAGGCTGGGAGCTAGGACTCCTGGGTTCTTCCCCTGGCTCTGAGATGGGAGTAGGGTCTAGTGGTTAGAGCAGTGGGGGCTGCGAGTCAGGACTCCTGGGTTCCTCCCCTGGCTCCAGGAAGGGATGGGGGGTCTGGGGGGTTAGAAAAGAATAGGGAGAATGGAGTCTTGTGTTTTTGTAGCCGGCTCGTTCATGCCAGCTGGGCTTGGCCAGGCAGCAGGGTTGCCCCATCCCGTTGGCAGCAGGTGCCGGCAGGAAGAGACCCCGCGAACTCCTGGCCTGTTGCTGAGCTGCCTCTAGGGACTCCTGGGGGAGCAGCCATGTGAGGGTCTGGGTGGTGCCAGACCCCCCCAACCCAGCCCAGCCAGATGTAAAGGGGAGGGTGGAGGGTCCGGTGGTTAGAGCCCAGGTGCTGGGTGGCAGGACCCAGGGGTGTGCCCAGAACTGGGTACGTGTTGAAGCATTTTGAGCACGGGCCTGGGAGTCCGGACCCCTGGGTTCCCTGCTTGGCATGGGGAGCGGGGTGGGTCAAGCAGGGGATTAGGATGCAGGACACCTGGGTTCTTTGTGTCACCCCTGCTTGGTGCCCCACATTCCCCAGCTGTTGCCTGCGCAGTGGCCAGATGTGGAACTGGTTCGCTGAGCGTGAGAAGAGGAGCTGGGATCTCAGGTCGTTACAGTGCCAGGCCCCAAAGGAAAAGCCTCAGCAGCAGGTGGCCGGGGATTGCGGGGACAAACCCCCAAGGGCTCAGAAACAAGCGAGGTCCCCCTGGAAGGGCAAGATCCCGCCCCAGCGCCGGAGGGATTAACGCCAGAGCCCCGGGGAGGCTGCCGGGAAAGGAGTGAGTCAGGCCAGGAAGCCAGCTGGAGCAGGATGCCAGCTGGGGCGAGGAGGAACCGGCTGGGTCATCTTCCGGCTTGCAGGGCCCCGCTGGCTTTTCCTTTGCTACTTCCCTGAGGGCAAGGGCGGGGGCTCCCAGTGCCAGATCGGGCCCTGTTCTCCCCGTCACTCCTGGGCCCCCCCGGCCGGCTCTGGCCCTGGCTCTGCAGCCTGCTCCCTGCCCCACCCTATCCCTCCAAAGCAGGCCCCAGGGCCGCCCGGCCAGGAGCCGCTTGCCCCGGGAACCTGGCGGCACAGCCATATGGCTGTAAGGGGAGGGGCAGGTTTCAGGTGCCCCACAGCTGCCAGCACCCCCTCCTTAGGGCCAAGGGGACAAAGTCAGCCCCACACGCGCCTGGGCCTGCTCCTGAACAGAATCCAGGCGTCCTGATTCCTCCACCCGCTGCCTGGGTAAGGCCATGGCAGAGTCATGGAGAGAGGGAAGAGTCCTCCCTTCGGCAGGGAAGCTCCAGCCCCCCTTGGCCAGCGTTGGCTGGTCCCAGCTCATTGGGGGCCATCGAAGGTTTCCCCCTGTGAGCCGCACTCGCCCTTCTCCGGGCCCAGCACTGCGGCCACTCGGGGCCCGGGCTGCAGGGTATTCCCGAGAGCCCAGGGCCCACATGCTGAGGGCCCAGCCCCCCTGCTTGGAGGGGGAGGCTACAGGGCACTCTGCTCCCAGCCGGGCACCCAAGCTCTCGCCAGCCCCACAGGGCAGCCCTGAACCCCTCTGGGGCCCGTGGGGCAAAGTCAGCCGAGCAGAGCTGGGCCACAGCATCAAAGAGGCAACCGAGCGGCCTCCGGTCTCTGCCTCCACCATCCTGCACGGCCCCGAGCCCCCATGTCCAGGGGAAGTTAGGAGCCTAGATAGGTTTGAGGGTCAGGGCCCCTGGCCAGCGACGCAAGCCGGGCTCCACCCCAGCAGGGCCGCAGCCAGCTCCCTGCTTTGACCAGGAGGCAAAGGCAGGCCTGGGGGCCGGGGCAGAGGTCAAGAGCGATGGGAAATATTAGCAGCAGGATCCTGGCGCAGCTCTGTGCCCGGGCGCACTCGCCCTGCACCACTGGGCTTCACCTGATGCCCCCGGGCCTGCAGCAGCAGCTGTCCCGGCTCCTGCCTCACCTGCTCCTATTTTAAACCCTTCCTGCCTTTTATAGAGGGGTTTTAATACAAACCAACCTTCACCTTCGATTTACAGCCTCCCCCGGACTCTGCCCCAGAGCCATAAACCGCAGCGGTTCTTATCGGGCCTCCTGGAGAAAGTTCATCTCGGCCCCCAGCGAGCAGGAGGGTGGGCGGGTGCGAGGCCTGTGGGTGGGGGGGTTTGGGGGGAGGTAGCAGATGGGGGTCTCAGAAGCCAGACCCGTCTTCCCTTGGTCTGTGTTTTCACGCTCAGCTGGGGGATTTAGGAGGAAGTTCAATCCCAATGCAAATAAACGAGAACAGCCTCCGGTTTTTCCTCTGCCCTCACGCCGGGGTCCCCGTGCCCCCCATTAGGACAGAATGGGGCACAATACCTCAGCACCTCACCACCACCACCAGCCTCAGCCCTCTACCCCCCACCAGCTCCTGGCTCGCGCAGCAGAGCTGCGCCTACCCAGCTGCAGGCCCCCCCTGCGTTTCCCCAGGAAGCCTGAGGAGGAAAAGAAGGTTAATTGCCTCCCTTGGAAGCTCTGGCCAGCAAGGGCAGGGGGTTTCCTCCAGCCTGGGGGAGGCCAGTGGCTTTTTTAGAGATGCGGAGAGGACACCTTCCCAGAAGCGCCCCTCCAGCTGGTGCTTTGCCACTCGGCAGAGCCGTCTGGACCCCAAGGCAGCTGGCCGAGGGGTGGGAAAGTGACAGAACTGATGGGCAAAGCTAGCTGGAGCCGTACTCACCTCACCGCTGACACCGTGCTGCTGGCACCTCTGAGAGTCGGGCCGGTTCTGCGGGTTGCTTGGCAGAACAGAGCCAGCTGTGCCGCCCAGCCCTGGCTCAGAGGGAGCTGTCCATGGTTTGTGGCACTCCAAGGCAGGGCCACCCTGCCTCCACCCCCTCGCAGCCCTCACCCCACCCACTTCCTCCCCCGGGCTGCGGGGCGGGGCGGCCTCCGGCAGAGCTGGACTTGCCTGTTCTTTATTAGGTCCATTACAGTAGCACCCCCCCCCCAAGCTCGTGGCCCCAGCGCACAAGGAGCTGTACAAATGCACAGTGAGACAGCCCCTGCCCCAAAGAGCTCACAGCCTACTAGACAAACACAGGGCAAGTCTTCCCATTTCACAGCTGGGGAAACTGAGGCACATTTCACAGCTAGGGAAACTGAGGTACAGAGTCAAGTGACTTGGTCAAGGTCACCCTGGGAGGCAGTGGCAGAGCTAGGAATCAAAGCCAGGTCTCCCTCTGCTCCCAGCCCTGTGCCCACCCCACCACACTACCCACCTGCTGCGTCTCCACCCTGCCTCCAGCACTGCCCCACACCCTATAATGCAGCAAGTGTGCATGTAGCTTGTCCCCCCCAGCCTGGGCAGGCGTGGACACGCTCCAGAGAACAGCCACGGGGGTGGGCCCCACGGAAAGATGCCCCATGCATCACAGACGTGGAGGGTTGGGAGGGACCCACGAGGCCAGCAAGCCCATGCCCCTGCGCTGAGGCAGGATTCGGCGTACCCAGGCCAGCAGAACAGCTGCAGGGGGCAGGAGGCACTGGGCTAGCGCCAGACCCATTTCACCACCCAGCTGGCCTGTTAATTGTGCCGCCACCCTGCAGCGCCAGCCAGCAGGAGGTACGATGAACACAGCTGGAGCCTCACGCAGTGAGATCAGAGCAGGCACCTTGCACCAGCCCAGGCAGAGCTTCACAGCAGCACAAGCAGGGCCACGGGTAGAGAGCATGAGACGCCAGGGCCCAGCCACCGCCCTGGCCATAAACCCCGAGATGCCACCAGCTCGGCCCCTCCTTAGTGCCCCCGTGAGAGGAGCCGGTTTTACGAGCCCTGCTTTGCAGCTGGGGAAACAGGGCCCTGGCCAAGGTCACCAGGGGAACCAGCCACAGGAGAAGCCAGTTGATCCCGGGCTATTGCTCTGCCGAGTGGCTAATTTGACATCAGTCAATACCAGAGGGGTTTGGTTGGCCTGGCAGAACGAGCTGGTTGCCAGGAGCCCACTGCAAAGTTCTGCTGGGAGAGAAGCCCAGGGGAGACGGTGCCAGGGAGGAAAAGGCTAATGGCCCAGGCAGGCTTTGTCCGGCAGCCCAGACTCCGAGCACCAGGACGCTGGACTGTGCCCTGAAAACCCCAGAGATTTAGAGCAGAGCGTTGCCCAGAATGTTCCAGCGCCGTGACTGAGCGTTTCGCCGGAGCTCCCAAGAGCAGGGTACAACGCAGAGGACGGGCTAGGACAAGGTACACAGCATTACTGATCACGCAGCAGTGCCCAACGCTAGCCCCAGGCAGGCTCCCCCAGCTCTTGCTGGCCCCTGCTCCTTCCCCTCACAGGGCCCATCGAGACACGTGTTAACCCCATATGCTAAACTGGGGTGTTTGCTCTCGCACGGAGCAGGGACATGGAGCCAGCTTCGCAGCCCTGAACAGCAGCTCGGGGGGGCTCGAACATCAGGACAGGAGGGGAAAATGCTTCACCCGTGTTGAGTAGTACCTGGGACTCTGCCTGGGAGCCAGGACTGCTCACCCTTGTTCTGCCAGCACCTCTTAAACCCCATCTGGTGCCCCCCCTTCCTCCAGCCCCCAGCTGCCCCCCAACAGCTGTGCCACTGTCCCCACCCCTCCCTGCTATTCCAACTCTAGTTCCCCAGCTGTGACCCAGCCTTGGTGCCGAACCCTGGCAGCCAGAGCATTAACCCACTGGGCCCCGACCGCTTCAGGCAGGATAGGACAGTCGGGGGCTGTTATGGGATGAAAGGAAGCGGTTGTGCTAGAGACCGACAGACGACAGCTTTGTCCAGCCTTCCTGCTGCTTCGAGCTGAACCGCCGTTTCCACATCCCTGTTTCTCTCTCACACACACACAGCTACAAAAAACAAACTTTATTAAAAATCTGAATCTGCATTAACAACAGCGAGAAAAATAGACTCTGTGCGGCAGCAGGGCCGCTTGCGTCGGCTAACACTGAGCGCTGGCTTTCCGCAACAACAGGGAGTGGGAACTAAGACGGGCACAGCACCAAAAAGAAATACTTAAATTAAACTGGGAATTACCCACCGCAGCTATAACCTCCGGTAGTTCCACGGCTTATAGGCGGTGCCAAGACCGATGACCGCAGTGCACAGGCTTCTCCTGCAGACCACAGATGCCCCTCGAGTCCGATTATTTTGCAGCTGCGCCTGGCACTCCAACGAAAGCTGGCTGCTCCGACATTGCTTCATGGGGAGCAGGCAGGATGCGGGCCCTGCAGGGAGCACTGTCCCCAGAGAGGCCACTCGAGGGCAGTTATTGCTCAGACAGTTGCATAGAGAATGAGGAGCATCCCCCCACATTTGTGCTTAAGGCCTGTCACACAGGCCATGCCAGCCAGGCCCACACGCCTCCCAGAGCGAGAAGTGCGGCCTACTCCACCTACGGCAGGTGACCAGCTGGCCTTGCCCCCTCCCGCCAGCGCCACAGGATTAACTGAGGCCTGGGGCACTCTGCCTGGTGCTCCTGTACCCGCCCAGTTCCACGCTGGCCTGGGCCCTTCCACATTCACTCTGGCTCACGACCTGACACTTTGCATAGTCACACAAGCCCCACATGGGGCCATTGTCACGCAATGAACCCACATCAGCTGAGACAGGACAGTTCTGCCCAGCCACTTTCTGCACTGGCTCAGGGCTAAGGCACAAGCAGCCTGCAGGCTTTCGGGGTTCAGGTGGAGGCCACTTAAATGGGCCTGATTTGCAAAAAAAAAAAATCTGGGAGTCTGACTCCTTAGAGGGTGGCAGGTTGGACCCCCCACCACTAGTTTGACCATTTAGCACAGCCTGGGTTTAGCGGGTCTCTCCCCCAGGCCAAGCGGCCCCTCGAGCGCATCACTGCGAGCGACGACAGACTCGGGGCTGGGAGCTCGTGTCGCTATGTTTACCGAGAGAAGCTTCTTGGAAATAACGAGAGAACTCTGCGGCGGGGGGTTTCAAAGCAGCAATCCTGGGGAGACTTTCAGAAGCGCCCAATGGACTTAGGAGCATGAGCCCTGTTGGAATGAATGGGATTTGTGCTCCTAAATCACTTTGGTAACGTCAGACTCCCACCCGTAGCCCCACAGCTCCCATTAACAGCTCTGGGAAGCGAGTGAGTGGGCTAGGCAGCCTGGAAAGCCGCAAGCAGGATCTCCAGCGTTAGCACACACAGCCAACTCCCTGCCCCCTCGGGTCAGAACTCTGTTCCATCCACCCGAGGGCTCGGGTGCAGCCCCTCGCCTGCTGCCACGTTCACCCCCCACAGCTGGATGTGGAGAGCGCTAATCCCCATAGCCAGCCTCTCCCTCTGCTCCCTGCCCTTTGGGCCGGAGTTCAGGGACATGCCCTTACCCAGCGCAGCCAAGCACCCCTGGGCTTCCTACCCCACACAGAGCTCAGGAAACGCAGCTGGCAGGGCAGTGCTCTGCCCACCCTGCTCAGGGGATGGGACTCCTCCAGGGAGCAGCAAAGATGGAAGCAGCGCAGGCAGATGGAGGGCTGGGGGGAGCGTCTCAGGACGTGCCAGGGCACCCGGCTGCTTGCTACCAGGTTAGAGGGGACGTGGAGCTGAACCAGAGGCTGTGCGGGACACGGACCCCTTACCGGGCACATTCGCACAGGACACCCTAGGCAGAAAGGCTGAAAGGGTCAGGCCTGGAACAGGGGCTTAGGGAGCCCCGCGACTGACGCTGAGGGGGTAGAGACAGGGGCACTAAGCAGTTAAAGAGTCTCTGGCTGTGGAGCCCTGTGGACATAAGTAAATGAACCACAAACAAAGCAGGTGAGCAGGAACCATTCAGACACACAGATCCTGAAGCCAAGGGTTTCCTCCACCTCCACAGGGAGACGCTCAAGGATGCTGGGCCCAAGAGGCACTCGGAGACCTCTGGTCCCTCTGGTGTTAGGAAGCTGTTCCTGCCCCCCAACCCATTACTGATGAGGGGACCTGGCAGCCTTTCCTAGCAGGGGAACAGGAAGTCAGCTGCCCGGCACGCACCTGTCAGCACAGCAGGTCCAAAGTTCCCCTCTTGTGCAAACAAACCCGGCTCCCAGCGGGAGGAGGAAGAGATCAAGTTCCTGTCCCCACGGGCAGCCCTCTCCCCACCCACCCCCATGCCTGCCTGTAACCCGGCTAACGCCCCGGCTCTCAGAGCAGCCAGGTGCAGCCCGCTGACAGCCAGGAGGGGGCAGCAGGCCAGGAGCCATGGCCACAGGACAGGGAGGTGGGGGCGGGGGCCAGTGGAAAGTGGGGTTATTTTGTCTGCTAGGGGCAGGATGCACAGAGGAAAGGGGCTGGGCTCAGCTCAGCACCCAAGGGGGACCCCTGTGCCCCAGGAAAGCCACCCTGCTACGGGCAGGGGGCCGAGCACTCCTGCAGCCACTGGGCGTGGCAGCTGCTCTTCTGCCATCACCTGGGTGCTGCCCCCCTCCCGCGCCACTGAGCCCCAGCGGAGCAGGAGAATGAAATTGTCTCCATGGCTGCCAGCAGGAGGAGACGGGCCAATTCAACCAGCTTTATGGGAGGTACCACACAGGTCTGTGCAGAATCCTGCCCCACAGAGACCCTGCCTGGGTTCAGGACAGCCTGGGGGGGCTTTCCCAGTCCAACTGAAGTCAGGCTGGGGGCAGCTCAGACAAGCAGTCCCTATTCCCCTCTGCCCCAGACAGGGCTGGGCCAAGCTCCACTGGCAGGCTGCAAAGTGTCGTGTGGATTCCCCAGAAGGGAAGTGCCCCCAGAACACCCCTTCCCCGCCCCACACATCCTTCAGCGTCTCCCCCACTGCGGAAAGCTAGGAAGAGGACAAGTGCCGTGCAGCCGGGAGAGGGACCAGGTCTGGTGCCAGCCAGAGGGCAAAACGCTGCCAGGTCAGATGGGTGGAGTTCAATCCCCCTGACTGCCCATGTCACTGGGTCCAGCAGGAGGCAATGCCAGCCTGGCTGGCTCTTGTGCACTCGCACGGACAGACTGGGCTTTACACACACACACACACACACACACGCGTGCGCGCTCAGAGAGCAGTGATTGTACCACACGCCAGCAGGGCGCTGCTGCACCTCCACCGCCAAATCCAGCTGCATGGCTCCCTCACTCGAAGCCAAGGTGGTTCTGGGACACAGAGAAGCCTGCGCGATCCTCCCCTTCAAAAGAGTCATCTTCGTCTTCCTCAAAGAGCTGGTCCTCCACGAATGAGCCCCCCAGGCCATACTCCTGCTCGTGGACGGAGACCTCGTTTGGGATGAGGTGGGAGGCACCACCCACAAAGTCGGCGAACCTGGAAATTAATGAGGATGGGGAACAATTAACTTCCACTGTGGGAAGACAGGATATTGGGCTAGACGGACCAGTGGCCTGACCCAGTGTGGCTATAATGTCCCTTAAAGGTCCCACACACCATTAAGCCTCAACCCCCACAGGGGAAATATTAACCCCATGTGGAAACTGAGGCATGGGGTGGGGGAGTGATCGGCCTGAGGTCACACAGAGCTGGGACTAGAACTGGCAAGTCCTGCCTTGCTGTCCCAGCCACCAGCGCAGCCCAGCCCACTAGGGTCACTTAGGCATGAGGCCAGGCCAGCATAATGAGCCAGCCAGCCAGCCTCTGGGCTGAGGAAAGGCTCAGCTGCTCCGGGCCCCGTTAACACATGCCTGAACGATGCTAGCTGAGGATAGCACCATCAGGACGTAGACTGCTGGGGCTGGGAACCGCCAGGTGGAGTTTTTATAGCCCTGGCAGGTACGGAGCCTAGCTGCAGGCTGCCCTGCTGGAAGAGTACAGATTGCCACAGCGAAAGCGCAGCCAGCCCTGCCCCACGGCCATGCCAGGCACTCCCCTGGATGCGTGCAGAGCCATGTCCCCCGGCCAGGGGGTGCCATAGGGGGTTGCCGGCGCCCCCAGGGCATTTTACCTCTTCGGAGACTGGATGCGGGAAACCACAGTCCAAGCGGAGAACTCTGGGCTGCTGCAGTATCCGCGCAGCTCCTCCAGGGCCCTGCGCGTCTCCACCTCCCCCTGGAGCCGGTACTCCTCCTCGGTCAGCAGGCGAGGGGGGCTCGGCTTCGCTGTGGCTTTCTGCACCTTCCTGCCAGCAGAGCAGCGGCATTAGGAGCAGTTCTCCGACTCGAGGCCCTGCTCAGGCCCTACGGAGAGCTGCTGGAGCCTCTGCCAGGTCCGTGCTCAGGGCTGGGAGGACGCCTGAGGAGCTAGGAGCCGGATGCAGAAGTTACTGGCTGGAATCTGCTGGCCTGGGCTAGAGGCGCCGAATGGATCAACAGAGCTATCTGCCCCCATTTAACTCTGCCGAGCCCCGTTTGGGAGCCGGCTTCCCCACCGGCACCAGAGGCGGAGAGCTGGTCACCGCTCCCCCAAGAGGGGTGACCCCACCCTGCCCCAGAATACAGAGAAACCCCAGACAGCAGTGAGGACGCAGGAGAAAATTCAGCTCTTAAAGAGCAGCATCCACCATCAAGCAGGTGTTGGTGCCACGCAGTGGCCAGGTTGGGTATGAGCGTTTAGTCGAGGCCATAAAGCAGGCGCTGGCCACCGTTCAGAAGTGCTAGGCCAAGTCTTCGTTTATTCACGCTGAGTTAAGGTTTCATATGCCAGTCATACATTTTAACGTTTTTAGAAGGTCTCTTTCTATCAGTCTGTAATATAGAACTAAACTATTGTTGTATGTAAAGTAAATAAGGTTTTTAAAATGTTTAAGAAGCTTCATTTAAAGTTAAATTAAAATGCAGAGCCTCCCGGCCTGGTGGGCAGGATCTGGGCAGTGTGTGAGTGCCACTGAAAATCAGCTCACGCGCTGCCTTTGGCACATGTGCCATAGGCTGCCTACCCCTGCCATAAAGTCTAACGCTGCTCCTCACCCTTGGGCCCACGCCGGGCCATGGCCAGCTCAAGGTGCCAGCAAAGGAAGCAGGTGCTTGGGGCGCCACCTCCGGGTCTTCGGCAGGAATTCAGCAGCAGGCCCCTCAGTCCCTCTCTTCCTCTTCGAGCTGCCGCCAAAGTGCCACCGAAGGGGGAGAGAGGGTGTGAAGGACCCGCCACCGAATTGCTACTGAAGAATGAAGCGGCGCGATCAAGCTGCTGCCGAAGTGCTGCCAATCGGCCTTTTTGGGTTTTTTGCTGCTTGGGGCAGCAGAAAACCTGGCGCTGACCCTGCACCAGGCACCTCAAAAATCCTGCCCTTGGTCAGAGACCCCTCCAGTAAAGGCTAACGACGTGCCGAGCGACTGGCCCCCAGGCTCAGGTTTCATGCAGCCGATTCCCCCCCCATGTCAGCCAAAACCAGGCTGCAGCTCCGGCTTGGGAACTCCCTTCTTAGCCAAACACACCTGGGATCCGCATCTCCTACTGTCATTCAGCCACTCTACAGTGCGCATGCTTAGCGCAACCGCACTGTTAACAGAGCCAGTCGGCTCCTTAGCTTGAGCCTGACTCCTTCCGCGTGACCATTCGCTGCCTCCCCGCCCCAAGCTGGCAGCGTGCCCGGAGCTGTGGAATCACCTGTAAGTGGCGCAGAGCCACTGGACGGGGTACTCCAGGTTCTTGGTACACACGGCAATGGCGATCAGCGCCAGGGCGATGGGCCGGATTTGGATCCCCACGTACATGAGCAGCAAGCCCAGGAGCTGCAGGCTCCACGTCAGCAGGTTGATGTTGCGTTCGTTCTCCAGCGGGCCGTATCGGTAGCACACGGCGAAGCTGGCGAAACCCACCAGCAGCATGTAGCCTGGGAGAGGGCAGAGAGAGCAGGTGTGAGGGAATTCAACAGAGGCTGCTATGAACAGGACAGACACCTGGCAGCTCCCACTTCTTTTGGGCCCAGGGTCCCTCACAGACTCATCAGCAAGTTCACGGCCAGGCCGCCTGTGAAATCAGCCAGCAATGCCACACCTGCCCCCTAGAACGAGGATTGCATGGAGCAGGCAGGGTGGGAAGCATCCTGAGCACTGGTGCAGCCCATGCAGCATGCACCATGTAACCGCTCCTTCCCCGTCCCTTGTGCCGCCGGCATCACTGATCCTACAATCCCGGGTCCCTTCCCGGTCCAATGACTAAATCCTATTTGGAAAGGGCCTGCTCAGCTCAGGTGGCTAAGCTGGGCTGATCTGCAGCAGTAAAATCTAAGGTGCAGCTCAGCCAGGCCCCTGCCCCCTCCTCCCACTACTTTTCCTGGAAGCGGCCGCCGGCAGCTGACCAAGTCCCCCGTTGGTAGCCACACAGAAGGGAGACGGGCATGGAAGTCCCAGCCTCTCCCATGCCACCGTCATACAAACAGGTGAACCTGCCTTTGCTAGACGCCAAGACGCACTCACCCAGCAGATACTGCCAGTAGGACTTGCAGATCTCTTGCAAGTTTCTGAAGACCAGCTGGATGAGGTAGAGGGAGAAGGACCAGCCTCCCACTAGGACGAAGTAGATGGGACTTTTCTAGGGCAGATGGAAAGAGGTGAGAACAAGACAGGTGCTTCCACGTGCCTACTCGAGCCAAACTGCTGCTGTCGGACGTTCACCCCCGGGAAAGACTGTCTGCTAGACAGGCCCTATGTCAAGGGGCAGCAGAGCCTGGTGGGGCAGGTACCGGGCCTGGGTTCTGTTCCCAGGTCTGCCACGAGACCTGGAGCAGGTGGCTCTGTTCCTCAGCCTTTCCCCACCCACCCCTTGCCTGCTTCGGCCGCAGACTCTGCCTGTCCCTCACTGTGCAGCAGCAAGGGGGCCCTGATCTCAGCTGGGCGCTGACCTGCGTGAGCCAGGCCATGTGGGTGTCCTCCTGACCCGTCCCCTCCACAAACAGCCGCCAGCTCCCCCGACACCCAGAGCACCTCCACGCTGTGGGGCGGGATTTTAGCACCAGCACATGCTGCTGCAGAACTGCTACCAGCTGTGCGAGCTGCAGCCCAGCGGGACAGTTTAAACCACCGCCTACCTTGCTCAGAGCGGGGGTCAGACACCCGAACCACCCTACCCCAGCATTCCTGTCTCTGGCACCTGGGCACCAAAAGGCTCTTTCACGTTTCCCCCCAGCATAGACCAGACCTGAGAGCCTCAGGGGGCAGGAGCTCATAACCAGATTCTCAAGTTCCAGCAGTTTGGTGCGGTCCTTGAACCAGCCAGTCGCCGAGGGGTTAGTTCCAGTTCCATAGAACCTGATTCCCAGACCAGAGCCACAGCCTCACCTTGGGCATCACCTTGGCCATCACGTAGATGAGGATCAGCAGCGAGGCCAGCACCCCGATGCTTATCCCAGCCGAGTAATGGAATAGCTGACTCCTGTGGAGACCACACAGGGCGGGTGAGCTTGAGACACGTTTGCCCACACGGACACAGCGCGACCAGAGCTTCCGGCCGACACACCTGGCACAGCAGGAAGCCAATGCGCCGGCCGCCTCGGGCTTATTAGAAGGGAGCTCGGGTGGTGTCTTGGTAAGAGGGGCCTGCACAAAGTCAAGCTCTGTGGAGCGACAAGGGGAGCTACAGTGCTGGGAGATGATCTCCCTGATTTAACTGCCAGGACACCAGGCCACAGCCTGCGAACAGCTAGGCAGCCGACCAGCTGTGGGTGTTGGCAGCCCTTGGATTGCACAGCTATTGAGGGGCAGGGGCAAGGCTGGGGCGGGCACCGCTCCGAGATGCCCTGCTGCCCCTGCAACAGCAGATCCCTGTGGTCGCATTTCCTCCGTGTGGCCCAGCCCATTACCACAGAGATTGGGGTGGTCGCACGCACAGGACGGCAGGTACAGCACACGCAGTGCTCTGGTCTTCCAGCACAGGGCAACTCACCTGCTCAGTAAATCCCCAGAGAAAAACAGGAGCAGGCCCAGGAAGGAAACCAGGCAGAGCTTGGGGTCAAACCCTAAGAGAGACAAGACGGTATCAGAGAAGCCCCCAACCTGGTTACTTTGTGCTGATCCCACGTGACAACGTGGCCCGGTCCCAGCAGTCCATTGGGAGCGGTTGGGACATACCCAGCACGACGTACGGAGGCAGCCCCCCGGGCTGAATATGCCTGGACATGGGGCAAATGGAGCCTGTCTCAGTATAAACAGCCCCAAGCCCCAGACGCTGCTCTAAACCTGGTGAATCTCAGTCCAAGGATTCTAACCCGGCTTCACTGTGGGTGGCACCAAACTGACCCAGGGCTGGAGGAAACGGATGGCTGCCCCTGCTTCTCTTCCAGAGGCGTATACAGCCCATGTTGGGCGAGTGCTTCTCTCCCGTCCCCAAGCAAAGTAGGAAGATCAAACGTAGGGCTAACATGTGCTGTAATGCCCCACAGCAGACACCTGGTACTGCCACGAGCCCGTTCTAGGTGCAAAGCAGCTGGACCAAGCTCCCAGCAGAGTTGGGTGCCACCACCTGTCCCCACCATCTGCCTGTTTTTAAGCTTCTCCTCAGATCTCCTCCATTTCCCCCAAAGGGCAGTTTCAGGGCACTCACCCCAAGACCCCCATGGGAGACTAGCTGGGGTCTTCTAAACAAGGTGGCATCCAGCAAAGCCCAGGCGGGCAGTAGCCAGGCAAACCTAACCCCGCGCTGCTGGATGGAGCAGGTGCAGCACATCCTGAGCTAAGCAGCGGGAACTGCACTGCAGGCCCACGAAGCCCCGAGCGAGGCAGCCTGACCCCCAGTACGACTTACACCGGAGGAGGACGACGCTGTAGGTGGTGTTTGGCTCTGGCAGCTCAATTTTCAGGCAGGTTTTCTGGCTATAGAGTCCCACAGGGATGTAGGTGTCGTTCAGCGTCTCTTTGAAGAAGGCGAAGACGAAGTTCCACATGTTGAATTCCTCCAGCTCTTTCAGCTTCTCCTCGTTTTCCACCTGGGTGACACGGATCATCTGGTTGCTGATGACTCGGATCTGCGGATGGGAGAGGAGAGGGACTCGCACACCCACGCTGCACCACAGGGGTGCACACAACGGGGTTCTTCACTAAGCCAGAGCACGAGGGAGACAAAACTAGATGGGGGATCAGAGCTGTGCAGCTAACGGCTAAAGATTTATTGCTTAGCCCTATGTGAAGCACTTCACATGTGTCAGCTTGCAGAACCTGGGGCAGGTTCGTTCCCTTCCCTGATCTGTGGGATCAGGAGAACGAAATCACTGCTAATCTGGTGGGAGTGCCAGAAGAGGTGGTCTCGGAAACGCTATTAGAGATACAGGGTAACGTTTCCAAACTCACCAAAGTGACAATCAACAGTTCACTTTGGTGAGTTTGGAAATGTATCTACAGCTACTTTACCGAAGCAGTTCGACCAGCGACTCTCAACCTTTCCAGATGACTGGCCCCTTTCAGGAGTGGGATCTGTCTCATGCACCCCAAGTTTCACCTCACTTAAAAACAACTTGCTTACAAAATCAGACATAAAAAAACAAGTGTGTCACAGCCGCACTGTTACTGAAAAACTCCTTCTTTTCTCATTTTCACCATATAATTACAAAATCAATGAACTGGGATATAAATCTTGTACTGACATTTCACCACACAGGCCATAATCATGTCATGGCCTGTATGAGAGTTTGGTTTGTACTGACTTTGCTAGTTCTTTTTAGGACCTGTTGTAAATGTAGGCAAATCTCTAGATCAGGTGCCGTTCCTTGGAAGAGGACTGCCTACCCCCAGGAGTACATGCACCCCTGGTTGGGAACCACTGAGTTAGAAGAACCAGTGACCAAAAAGTCAAGCCAGTTTGCAGGCCCGTGCAAGGACTTGGAGAAATACAGATGCTTCTCACTCGGCAGAGAAAACGTACAGTGCAGTTGCCAGTAACTGACTTCTCAGGAAGTATATCCACATCCTGCACCTGGAGGCTACAATCACCTTCACATCCAAGCAGCAGACTCTCTCTCAGTGCCTCCTTTTCTCATTAGCAAGAGCCCTGGCTATGAGCATCTAAAAACGTGAGTTACGAGAAGAGTTGGTCTCAGACATTTTCAGGGGACTAGCTGAAGGATGAAAGAGGATTTCAAGGCACAGGACCAGCAGCGAGAAAGTCTAGAGTGTTCCTATCTTTGCCGCTTGCTTCCTCCATGCACTTGCAAGTCTTTTCCCCTCCCCTTGCCTCAGTTTCCACACCTGTAACTGGGGGATAATGCTCCCAGCCAGGGTCTGAACTGAAGCATCCTTGTTAAAATTGCTGAGTCTCTCAGACGGAAGGAGCTTAAGTGCTGATTGTACAAACTTCCCTCAATGGGTTTGTTTTATTCACTCCCTGAAACGCTCGCCAGGCAGTTTCACCTTTGATAGCTTTATGGAATGAGTTACCAAACCCATGGTTCTCTGACACGATTCCTTCCCCCCACCTCTGGTCAGAAAAGGCTGATGCGAACAACAGCGCCATGGATCTCAACAGACCGAGAAACCGTGACATGAAGTGTCCTGACAGATGCTTACCACTTCTGCCAACATTAGACGCAGCCTCGAGGCAGCTGCTGTGAGAAGCTAGGACAGCGTCTGCCCGCTGTGGCGGGGGAGATCAGGGTGACAAGAGGTGTCGGGGGAGGAACAGCCCTGCAGTGATGTCTGACGAAGCCTTGGGTATGAACACCAACCCTTTGAGAGTCCTCCCCATGCCTGCCGCCAACTAGCAGTTCCTCTCCTTTTTCCTACCTTGAGTCGCCCCCAGGGCTCCTTTGCCTGACGAGCAGCAGGGAGACACCACCTTGTGCCTATGTCTAACATGCTGGAAACAGGCGCCTTACTGCTGTCAGCAATATCCCCTCTAGCCAGCAACTTGGAGGGCTTCCCCACCAGAAAACACTCATCTGCAGAGGCGTTCTCCCTGGTTTCCAGCTGACACCCGGAGAGACTTGCTCAAGGCCACATGAGTGAGCAGCAGGGCTGGGGGGCGGGGGGGTAGAGAGCCCTGAACTCCTGATGCTCAGTCCATTGTTCTAACAAATCCACGACACTTCCTCCCAATGCTGGGAATAGAACCCAGGAGTCCTGCAACCAAGCCTGCTAGCTTTAACCGCTACAGTGCATTCCTAGGACAACGGTGGTCATCCTTTGGCCTTATTGTGCTCACATCTGCCTGTACAGCCCCTAGCACATTCTGGTTGCTAACCTCACATAAACCACAGGACAAGAAGGGCAAGGCACAACGGCTTGGACCACATCTGGGACTGGCCCAGCTGCAGGAGCACTCAGACAAGGGGAGGGGTCCAAGCAAGAAGTTTCTATCCCAGGGACTGTGCATGCTGCAAGGGGAGGCGATAAAGAGACAAGGGGGTTTGTTCTACGGTGACCAGACAGCAAGTATAAAAAATCGGGACGGGGTGGGGAGTAACAGGTGACTATATAAGAAAAAGGCCCCTAAAAATCAGGACATCTGGTCACCCTAGTTTGGTCTGAGAGGTTCTTTCGCTGGTTCAAAAAAACCCAGCAAAGCCTCTTTCACTCGGATTCTCGGCTTGAATACAAACGCTGGGGGGCGGGGGCTGCAGTGAGACGCAGACCTGGCTTTGCAGCAGCAGGTTCCTACCTGCATCCGGGTCCAGATGTCGTGCCATTTCGGGGTCTCCGTGTTGGTGTAGCAGAATGGCTGTGGGAACGTCAGATGGTACACGTGCCCTTCTTCGAGTTGGATCACCCGCTTCTTGGCCTCTTCATTAGACAGGAGAGAGGGACAAGAAAGGATTTAGTACCAAACCAGACCCGATGCATCTATTCCCACCTGTGCCTGGAAGCGAGCCCCACACGGGGTGTGAGGCGAGTCTGTCCCGTGTCCAGCACCAAGACATGGGGGTGGGGGGAAGTTGCCTTTCACTTTGTTTAAAAGAACTGTGTGTTCATTTTGATATCAATTCAACTGATTTCACGAGGCCCCTGCCCCAACCTTTGGCGCACCCTGATGAGGGAAGCTAGAGGGTTTGGCATTTATAATGGATGGTCCCTGGGGAAGGGGTCTGAGATCAGGAGATGGGCACTTAAGCTGGGTGTTTGGGATCAAAGTTCCTGGGCTAGAGTTTCCAGCTGCCTGCAGACTCAGGAAGGCATCCCAGCACTTCACACTCCCCTCGTGTTGCTGCAGGTTTTCTTCACACTCGCCAGGGACAGAAACAATCGTGGGTGGCTTGTTTTCAAAGGGGAGACTTCGAACCTAGAGAATGTTCCCACAAGCCACAGGCGGATGCCATGGCAAGGGCTGCGGCCCCAGGACTCACGGGACTCTGGCAGGGAGTTCTCTGGGAGCGATTCTGTTTAAACTCCCCCCCCCTCCAGACTAGGGATCGGGCACTCGGTCGTACCACCAGCACCAAACAAGCTGCCTTGGGAAGGCCGAGGTGAAGGGAACCACCAGCCAGGGACTAATTGCATGGAGCCTTCCTAAAACATAAGCCTGATTCTAAGGTCGTAGTGCAGCTCCACTGACTTCTGTGCAATTTCTCCTGATTTACCCCAACATGACAGGAGGATCTGGGCCAATGTGCATCCCACATAGACCTCATAAGAACGGCTATAGTGGGCCAGATCAGTGGTCCACTTAGCCCTGCATCCTGCTGTGACGTTATGAGTATAATATAATATCTCATTGAAAGGTGACAGAGCCAGAAAGAGTTAATTAACTGACCTGACCCATGGGTAAACCTTAAGAACTGGTTAGCAAGATCTGTAAATGAACAGAGCTTTGAAATGCAGGTCTGCAGTGTTAGAGGTAGAAGGGGAGGTGTTTGCTCAGGTCTTGGGATGTCAGCAAACAAGTCTTGTCTATCGCTGTGGCTTTGATTCAAAGATCAAAAGAGGAATATTAACATTTAGGAAGACACTTGCGTGAAATAGTATCATTGTCTATGTGTCTCTTTGAAGGTTGTGGTAACCTGTATCTGAACTGTTTAATGGATAAATTACCCTGTGCTAATTGCCAGAATGTTTGGGAGAAGGAGTTAAGCCTATTGTTTTCTCAAGCCGAAAGGCTGCTGGAAATGTATAAGAACTCTGGGACACGATCCTTCTTCATCTCAGATCTGCTTTGGGTTTCAAGAGGGGGAAACCTTAAGCCACAAGGATTGACTGGAGCCACCCTGAATATGGAAATTGGACTATAACCTATAGACTATTTCTAAAAGGACTTTTGGCAACTACAAACTCACCTCTGCAATCCATCTGAACCTCAAGAATTGAATTCAAGTCTGTCTGTATATTGATCTTTTAACCAACTCTCTCTTTTCTTTTTAAATAAATTTTAACTTAGTTACGAATTGGCTGTAGCGTGTATTTTGGGTAAGATCTAAGTTATAACTGAACCTGGGTATGTGGCTGATCCTTTGGGATTGGAAGAACCTTTTCTTTTATATGATGAAGTAAGATTTTGTCTGGACGGAGCCCTGAGGCTGGGCACTTTAAGGGAACTGCGTTGTTTAAACTTCTGAGTAACCAGTGAGGTACTATAGAAGCTATTTTGTGCTGGTTTGGTAAATCTAAGTATTGGAATAACCACCAGCATTTGGGATTTGTCTGCCTTGTTTTGTTTGCAGTTCACCCTGACTGAGTGACCTCAGCTGGCTCCCACGGGCAGCACCGTCACACCTGCCTCCCAGTGGCCATCTGAACAGGGTTGGGATTTGGGAGTAACTCCACATTCTCCCCCAGTAGAGCTGAGCCTGGTGTTCCTTGGCCCTCCACTTGTGTTGGAAGCAGCTCTGCGAGACGCAGCCCTGGGGGAATTCATTCAGCTCTGCGAGACGCAGCCCTGGGGGAATTCATTCAGCAACCACATCGGTGAGAGAAAGTCACAGTTTAAGGCCAGAAGGGGCCGCTGGGGCATCTCTGGCCTAACACAGACCCTAACCTCCCCATATTAGTTCCTGCTTCAGGTCCAATGTCTGTGGTTGAAGGAGAATATGTAGCTTTGGTCATTTAAAAGATATTCCATTGAACTCCTCCTGTTTTATAACTGGCTCAGCATCTGTAAGTGCCTTTGCAAGGAGACAGTCCTTTCCTCTAGCCTTCTTAGGAAAAAGTCAAACCCCAGGCTTTCACCGATGCATGCATGTGTTGTGAAGAGGCTCCCGAGAGTCTATTCTCAACAGGCGCACGCATCTCCCACAGAGATGGCTCAGGCGTACAGATTCACTGCAGAGAGTGGGTGTTTGAGTAATGCTGTGTCACTTTAAACTATTTACCAACGTGCTTAAGTTCACAGAAAAGTGTTATTTCCCAAGAGGAGAGACATTAGATGGAGTAAAAAACCATTAAGCTACCTCCAACTGTAGCAGGGAAAGAACGTGAGTGACATTAAAAATCATTATGCTACAATCAGTAAGTTGCGTGACCAGACAGCGTGTGCTGCTCACAAGGATTAGTGGGTATTTGTTGACCCTTTGTGCTAGGCACAGCGCTGTTCACACTGAACAAGGCACCTTTCACACAGCCCAATTTTTAGCAGAGGAACAGTACGTGGCCAGCCGGCGGGCAGTCACCACAGTACATCTTTAGGGGTTAAGAACAATACCACGCTCGTCTAGAACACTTTTCATCCATAGATCTCAAAGCACTTTACAAAAGAGGTACAGAGCAGGGACGTGACTTGTCTGAGGTCACCCAGAAGGCCAGCGGCAGAAACAGGTCTCCAAGGCCCAACCAGTGCCCTACCCACTAGTTCACACTGTCTCCTGAGTGACATTTTTGGTGTTTCCAATCAGATACCCTACGCCCAGGGTGGCCAACCTGTGGCTCTGAAGAGCCGCATGTGGCTCCTTGTATAGGCACCAACTCCGGGGCCAGAGCTACAGGCACCAACTCTCCAATGTGCCCACCCTGCACAGAGACTAATCAATCAGTTCGTATGGAGAGGGGACGCAGCCAGCTAGACGGGATTACTGGATACTTGCACTATGGTGGCACCCCAAGGGGATCTGGTCAGGATTATGGTTTGATTGCACAGTGTGCTGTGCACCCATGTGGGGAGGTCTCCTGCCTCCTCACTAGCGCCAACAGGCCCCCCATCCTCTGCCAACATCCTCTTCTACCTGGCCTCATTCCCAACCCCCGAGTCCCTGCACCGAGGAGCTCACAAGATTCACTTGGAATCGAGGCATTTGAAAAGATGCATCCGATTCCCCAGACTGTGCTGTGATCCTGCCAGCACCTTACCCAGCCCCAGGCCGCCTGCCTGCACCCTCATGCCCTGTCTCAACCCCCAACCCTACACCACCTGCCAGTGCCCACCAGCCCTGCCAGCCTCCCACCCCAAATCCCTGGGGGTTCACAGTGTGACGAACTGGGACTGTTCCTAATGTTTGCTCTGAATACTGTGTTGGTGCCTCAGTGTCCCCTAGGCAGTTCTTAAGTATCTGGCAGAGCAAAGGGCCAGTGCACCTAATGCCTGGCACTCTGTATCCTAGCAACTGATGGCCTGGGCCCCTCCTCTGCAAAGGTGCCAACTGCAGAGTGTTGGAGACAAAGGGCATCAGTGTAAACCTCGAAAGCCACGGGAAAGGACATAGGCGAGAGAGAGGTACCATAGGAAGGGAGTATGGTCTAGAGTTCTGGAGCTACCTGGGGAAAGGAGGAAGGAAGCAGCCCTAGGGGTTCTGGCTCACGCCCCCAGAATGGACCCCACCGAGGGGTCATGGTCGCTGTAATCTACAGACTTGTTGAGACCCTGTTCCTGTCATCGAATAAACTCTGTTGTGCTGGCTAGAGTCACATCTCGACTGCAAAGTGGGGGGCAGGACACTGGCTTCCCCAGGACCCCGCCTGGGTGGGCTCGCTGTGGAAGCCCACGGAGGGCAAGGAATCTGAATCTCCAAGGAGAGACCCAGGAGGTGAAGACGTGTGAGCTTCTTGCCTGAACAAGTCTGCTCCAAGGAGAGGAGGTCCCAGTCCTGACATGGCTAGTGGGACAGTTCAAAGCATCGCCCGGTGACTCCGTGACACACAGCCACTATTGGGTCCACGCCCCATAATCTCCCCCCCCTCCCCCAAGTCACTGCTCATGAGCCCAAAGAACAGCTGGGGGAGGAGGGGCAGCAAGTGGCCTAGGAACTGTGGAGGAGGAAGGGATAATTAACAGCAGCAGGCAGTGTGTGAATACAAGGAGCCCTGGCGCGTGTCACAAGGGGGCAGGGTGGCATGGCAGCCATGGAGTGTGGGGGGGGTGTTTGGACAAATCCAGTTCCCTGTGGCCTATATCAGCACCCCCCCACTCGCCAACACCCACTCGCGGGGGCCCTCACGAAAACAACCCCCACACTCTCCACTCCCAGCTCCCAACATGCCACTACCACACCCCTGACTCGGGCCCCTGTGGTTCCATCATCCCCCAGCACCTGCCCACGCTCCAGGCCCTGCCCTGCCCGCTCCCACCCCACGTGCCTGCACCCCGACTCAGGCCCCACCCGGCTCCCAGCCCACGTGCCTGCACCCCGCACCCCAGGCACCAACCGGCTCCCAGCCCACGTGCCTGCACCGGCGCCCCGGACCCTTCCCCACCACCCACTGTGCCTGCACCACCCACGCGGGCCCCTTGGGGGGCCCCCATCCCGCACCCCCGTCTCTGCCCCACCGCGGTACCTGCCCAGGGCCCCGCCCGGCTCCCAGCGCCCCCGGTACCTGCGGCGCCCGCGCCCCGCGCCAGCAGCAGCAGCAGCACCAGGGTCCCCGGCGCTGGTTTCATCCCTCCCGCCATGACCGCGCCGAACACTTCCGCTCGCGCCGTCATCAGCCCTCCCTAGCAACCAGGGGGGCCGAGGGCCTATGGGCGCTCGCGAGTTGAGTGACGTAAATCCCCGCTCCCTAGCAACCGCGCTGGCCGACTGCCCTCCTCAGCCTATCAGAGAGCGGTTCAGGTCTCGCCACGCCCAGCTGCCGCCTTGCTCTAGTCTCTCTGACTGACAAGCTAGATAGCCTATCACAGGACATCTCGGACCCTTAAACCGGCCCTCGGTGACCGACCAATCCCATGGTAACTCTTAGACCCTCCCCCTAGCAACTACAGTCACCTCGGTGACTGACAGCTTCCCCAGTATATCAGAATACAATACAGCCCACACACTAGCAACCGGGATGATTGACAGGCCTCGCCACCTATCACGAGACGTCTTTGCCCCATGGCCCTGTTTGACTCATGGCTGTACCAACCAATTGTAGGGTCCCCGGGGGGCGGAGGTGGGCTCGATTGTTATTGTAGGGTCCCTCATGGGGGGAGGGGCTGCGGCTAGGTTGTTATTGCAGGGTTCCTCGTGGGGGGAGGGGCTGGGTTGTTATTGTAGGGTCCCTTGTGAGGGGAGGGGCTCGGTTGTTATTGTAGGATCCTTCGTGGGGGGAGGGGCTGGGGATGGGTTGTTATTGCAGGGTCCCTCGTGGGGGGAGGGGCGGGGATGGGTTGTTATTGTAGGGTCCCTCATGGGGGGAGGGACTGGCTTGTTATTGTAGCGGCTCTTGCATCAACCACCTCTGACCACAACGCCACCATTTCCAAGTCCTTCCACCTCCTGCCTGTGCTTCACTGCCCTGGGGCCAAGCGACTCTCCCCCCCTTCTTCAGAGCCCTGCCCCTCCCTGTCCACCCTGCTCTGCCAGCAGCCCCAGCCTTGTCTGCCTGCCTGCTGCTCACACAACCCTTCCCGTGCCATCTCCCAGGCTACCCCATGGGCACGGAGCACCTGCCTTGAAACCGCCCTTCTGCACCGCTACAAGCGCCCCCGGGCTGTGACGCCTGCAAGAAATCATCCAGCGTGCTGGCGCAAGTGGGCTCTTCCTCCATCTCTTTGTGAGTCGCTATATATAGCGTGACAATTGCAGCTATTAATACAGCCATTGCATCTCATTGAATGTCCCCCTTCCTTCTATGCACCCGGCACAGCCCACCTGGCTCCATCAGCCCCCGACCCGGAAAGCCCACGCATGCCTAGCTCCGTGCATGGGAGCACACGTGTCAGTAGGATCAGGGCCTAAACTAATCAGCATGGGCACCGTGGACAGGACACCTGAGTTCTATTCCTGTGACCTTGGGCAGATCTTCCCCCCCCATGCCTCAGTTTCCCCTTTTTTTCCTGATCTCTTAATGTGTGTCTTCCTCTGTGCTCAGACAGTGCCTAACCTACTAGGGCTCTGTCCCTGACTGAGGCCTCTGGACACTGCCAACGGCTGCCAAATAATTAAGAAACCACCCCAGTAGATCAAAGGAGGGGCCAACTTCTCCCCAGTCCCACTCCCTTTTGCTCTGGCTCACGGTTCTCTCCCAGCCTTTAATGGAGTTCCAGAGGCCAGGAGCTTCTCTGGCAATATCCCCAGCTCGCCACGCTGCGTGTGGGTGGGCGGATGTGATGCCTGAAAGGAGCTGAACAGAGAGCCTCTGGCTGCATTTGCCCCCAGCTGCAAACGACGCTGAGGTCATCGGACCTAGACCAAGGGGGTGGGATGGGCTTAGGCCCCTTAAGTGCAGAGGTGGCCCCTGAAAAGCAGCGAGGAAGCCGGCGTCTCTGTACCCCCAAAGCAGGGCAGCCGGCTAGATTTCCAGCATGAGCTGTGAAGTCCCCTGCGGCCAGGAGGCTCCTGATTTCTGCAAAAGGGAATTTAAAAAAGGAAAGTTAAAGGATCATTTCTAACATGGCAGCGACTCGATTCCTCACTTTCAATGGGGAAATACAGATGATTGGAGCTAAAATATAGAACCTGAGCCACTGGATTTTGTGGCTTTTCCAGTTTTCTGGCTGTGGGAGCTTTTATTCTGCTCTCAGCCCCATGGTATCTCAAGCCAGGCTCTGATTAGACACAGCTGCTGGGTAGGACAAGGTGCAACAGTGTGTCACAAATTAAGAGAAGGTGGAGCAGTGGAACCAGGGCTGCAGGACAGCAACTGATTGAGGCAGTGGACCCAGTGGAGAAATGCACCACTGTGCAGGTGCAGGGTGGGGATTTCAGTCTGGGGGGCTATCATGCCTAGTGGTTAGATGGCAACAGGCAGGCTGCACCCAGGATTTGACAAATCCTGAATTTGCCTCACCCCCAAATCTCATTCCAATTGTAGTGAATGAATTAAAGTCCCGACTGGTTTCACAGTCCCCTGTTCCGGGCAGAACGGAGTAACCCCACTCCATCCACCGGAGGTGACAGAGTCAAACCGACCGGCTGAGGTGCTGGGGTTCGGGCCAGCCCATGCCAGGGGCCATGCCCTCCGGCTGTGCCCTGCCTCCCTGCCCGATGGGCTCGTGACGCGCCAGGGCTTGGAAAACACAGGGCATGCCAGCAAACAGCAGCAGGCGTGGCCATGAATCATCCTCTTCCCTGCAGCCTCCCCCAGCCCATGCTGCTGCAGGCAGCCTCAATTTGGGGCTGCAGTCGTGAAGCCCAGTGCCGCCTGGCGCAGGGCCCTAGGGTTTGTGACCCACTGTAAGAAGGGCCGGGCAGTGCGGAATTTTGGCCAGGCTTGAGCCCCGTGATCGCTAGACTTGGCTGTTCAGAGCCTCGGCACCCGTGCTAGAAGCCGCTCGCTGCACCAGTTATAGATTGAAGCCCCAGCACTTCTGTCACTGAGAACAGAGCCCAAGCTGCAATTCACAAACCTTTTCCCTGCCTGCAACGTAACCCCAGGGGCTTTTCACGGAGGGTAATTCCCCCAGGCAAAGGTGGGTGGTGAGGATTGCACGTCTCTCCCTCCCACGCTCTGCTCCGTTTGCCGCTACACTTTGGGCTCCCTGCTCTGTTACTCAGCGTCCCCTGCCAGGGGCGAAGGGCTGAGCAGGGGCTAAACACACACAGGCCTTTGCAGTGTGTGGGGGGGTGAAATTAGCAAGGGGACTCCCACCGAGCCCTCGCAGAGGCGTCTCCAGGTGGCTGACCATGGAGCAGATTGGGATTATCTCTGGCCACACCCATTCAATATCAGGGAGCAACAGTTGGTGCCCCAAAGCGCTTACCACTGAGAAAGGATGGGAGGGGAAACTGAGTCACAAAGGTGGAGGGAAGGTCACCCAGCCGGTCTGTGACAGAGCAAGAAACAGAAGCCAGGTCTTCTGAGTCTGAGGCCAGCGGCCTGGCCGTCAGATCAGAGACATTCTGTGTATTGGCCTCTATTTCATTCTGAACTGGGATGTAATCATTAATATAGTCATTAAACTCTCCTATTTCATCCCCCCACTAAACCCACACAGCCCTCCAGATAAACTCCCACCTTTTGTCCCAGTATGTGCAGGTGAAAAGTGGGACAGCAGCAGTGTGTACAGGGATCCCTCCCCCAGCGCTGGGATGCAGCCACCTCTGGAGTGCAGCATGGCAGCTGTTTGTCAGGGGACCCCGTGCCCAGCGCTGGGATGCAGCCACCTCTGGAGTTGGGAGGCAGCAGCTGGCTGACGGTGAACATGGCAGTGCAGAAGGGGGGGGCCAGCAGCGGTAATGGCAGGGAGAGGTGGGTTGATGCAAATTGGGCCCCAGGGGGCGGGAGTTTAACCAGAAGCACAGGGGGGCAGGGGGCGGAGGTCATAGACTCCCCCCGTCTCCCTTTTTCTCATGTTCCATTTGGAAGGCTGGAGTTGGAGGGGGGAGGGCACGTACAAGGGAAGTGGGGGAGCAGAGGGGGAGGGGAGGGGAAGGGAGTGGGGCTGAGGGGAGGGGGTGCAGGGAAGGAAATGGAGGGGGCAGGGAGATTCTTGGCGATCCTGCTGTTCCCAGCCCCCACCCGGCACTTTCATGCCAAGTATTTTCTTGCTCGGGGACCTGGCAGGGCCATGCCCACACGCTGCCCACGGTGCCCGGCTCTCCCTGGGCGCCAGCCTGGGCCTTCGCCTCCTCCCCGCGCTGGCCAGGAGTTTGCCCCCCCCAGCCTAGCAGGCTGTGGGGGGAGGGAGGGGGCTGTTGCCCCTCCTGGGGGTGAGTCCTCCCTGCTCGCCCGGCCCCCCTTCCTCGCCAGCTCCAGCGCCCAGCGTGAATCCCACTGAGCCATGCGGGGGGCAGAGTCCAGGGGTCTCGCTGGTCCCTGGCCAGGCTGCTCCCATCATTCCACCCAGGGGCTCGCGGCCCAGGAACAGAACCCAGGAGTCCTGGCTCCTGGCCAGAGCCAGGACTCCTGGGTTCCACCCCCAGCTGCGGGAGGGGCTTGTGGCCCAGTGGTCGGAGCAGGGCTGGGGGCTGCACGGAGCAGGGAGAAGCCGCCGCTCGCGGGCAGCAGGGGCCGCTGGTCCCCACCCCCCGCCCAGCTGGGCCCGGCCCGTGGGCGGCTGGTGCCGGCTCCAGGAGCCAGC
>NC_133794.1:10257597-10263583 GCF_003597395.2 Chelonoidis abingdonii
GACCCCACATCCCGCTGGGGGGCCCCGATCCCACATCCCATGGGGGGACTAGAGCCCCCATCCCTGAGGGGGATAGAACCCCACATCCCTCTAAGGACCCCAATCCCGCAGGGGGGCTACAGCCCCCAATTCCTCTGGGGCCCCCGATCCCACATCCCTCTAGGACCCCTGATTCCCCCACCCCGCTGGGGCCCCTGACCCCACATCCCGCTGGGGGGCCCAATCCCACATCCCATGGGGGGACTAGAGCCCCCATCCCTGAGGGGGATAGAACCCCACATCCCTCTCGGGACCCCAATCCGGGGGGGGGGCTAGAGCCCCCCATTCCTCTGGGGCCCCCGATCCTCTATCCCTCTGGGGCCCGATCCCAGATCCCACGGGGGGCCCTGATCCCACATCCCTCTAGGACCCCTGATCCCCCACCCCGCTGGGGCCCCTGACCCCACATCCTGCTGGGGGGCCCAATCCCACATCCTGCTGGGGGCCCTGACCCCACATCCCATGGGGAGACTAGAGCCCTCATCCCTGAGGGGGATAGAACCCCACATCCCTCTAGGGACCCCAATCCCACAGGGGGGGCTACAGCCCCCCATCCCTCTGGGGCCTGATCCCACATCCCACTTGGGGCCCTGATCTCACATCCCATGGGGGGGTTAGAGCCCCCCATTCCTCTGGGGCCCCTGATCCCACATCCCGCTGGGGGCCCCCAATCCCCCAGGGACCGATCCCACATCCCTCTGGGGGCTAGAACCCCCATCCTTCTGGGGTCCCTGATCCTCCATCCCTCTGAGGCCCCTGATCCTCCAGGGGTCAGATCTCTCATCTTTCTGGGGCCTGATCCCACATCCCCATGGATCTCCCAAACCCCCATCCCCAGGGAGGACTAGCACCCCTCAGCCCTATGCAGCTGCCCTGATCCCCACAGCCTGGGGGAGGGGGGTAGAGATGGGCTGGATTCACATGAGGGGACTAGATCCCCACCCCAATCTCTTTATCCCTCCAGGGGCCACCCTGATCCTCACAAGGGCCTAGAGCAGCTCAGACCCCACCGCCCAGAACTCCTGGGTTCCCTCCCCAGCTCTGGGAGGGGCATGGGACCTAGTAGGTTAAGGCAGGAGGGACTCCTGGGTTTTATCCCCCAGGGCTGCCGCTGACTGGTCCTGTGTCCATGAGGGGGAGGGGGGGTCCCCGTGCCTCAGTTTCCCTCTCCGTAACACATGGACAGTAATAACAACAGAGCTTGCGGGAGGATTCACGAGCCTTTGCAAACTGTGGGGGACCGTTATTAACGATGAGGGGGCAAAGCCACATGGGGCATCATCCCGTCTGACTTCCTGAGTCAGTCCTGGCCTGGACCCAACTGCACGTGAGAGCTGTGACTCCCCCCACACCCCAAGACTAGGGTGGGGTCTGCCCCACAGAGCAACTGCTGCTCAGGACTGAGGGGCACCAGCAGGGCTGGGAGTGGGGAGCCTGGGGCTGGGCTAGCAGGGGGCTGTGGGTCGGGAGTGAGAAGCACCGGCAGGGCTGGGTGGGGGAGAGCCCAGGGCAGGGCTAGAGGGGGCTGCAGCTTAGGAGTGAGGGGCACCAGCAGAGTTGGGGGGGTCAGGGCTGAGCTAGCAGGGGTGGGCTGGGGGGATCCAGGGTTGGGCTACTGGGGGGCTGTGGGTCAGGAGTGAGGGGCACCGGCAGAGCTGGTGGGGGGCAGGACTGGGCTATCAGGGGCTGCGGGTCAGGAGTGAGGGGCACCGGCAGAGCTGGGGGGGTCAGGGCTGGGCTAGCAGGGGTGGGTTGGGGGGATCCAGGGTTGGGCTAGTGGGGGGCTGTGGGTCGGGAGTGAGGGGCACCGGCAGAGCTGGTGGGGGGCAGGACTGGGCTATCAGGGGCTGCGGGTCAGGAGTGAGGGGCACTGGCAGAGCTGGGGGGGGTCAGGGCTGGGCTAGCAGGGGGCTGTGGGGTGCCACGCTGAGTCCCAATCTTAGTCCATACATGTCCCTGTGCACACGTGTCGCACACAAACCCTCCAGGGCCCTCGACATCATCCCCCCCTCCCCACTCCAGACCAGCCTGTGCTTGGTGGGGCCCTGGGGGGCTGGGACCAGCAGGAGCTGCTGCTCTGAGGCATGACAGGGAGTGGGTGGATTTGGGCGCCCGCCAGGCAGTCCCGGCCCTGCCATCTCGCTGAGCCACCAGCCTGCGCCGAGGACCTGAACGGGGCTATAAATAGCTGCCGGAGCACGGCTGAATGAGCTGCGTGGGCGCCACAGAGCAAGGGGGCAGGAGGAAGCTGGGGGGATGGGCAGGGGGTGTGNGGCCGTCCAGCCGGCCTTAACGCATTGATGGGGGATGTCGCGGGACTGGCTGCATGTGGGGGGGCAGCAGGGGTGACTTTAGGGGAGGGACAGGACCTAAGCCAGGAGGGGGCTGGGGCCAGGTGGGAAGCTGGCCAAAGGCTGGAGGAGGAGCCGGGGGAGGGGGCGAGATGCTGGCGGGGTCAGTTTGGGGCTGGCTGGGAGCCCCAGGGCTGGGGTCTAAGCTCCCTGCCCCCCAGAGGGACCTGGCTGGGGGGTCCTGGTTGTACCCACAAGCCCTGCGTGGGACTGTGTTCCTCTCACATAACAAAGCTTCTGTGTCACTGGCTGAGTGTCCCGGGGATCGCGGGAAGCGGGGGGTGCAGGGCCTGACTCCCCCACAGTCCGTGGCAGCCCCCCGCCATCCAGCCAGCCTTAACCACCCCACCCCCCCCCGCACAGAAGCTGAAGGACTATCAGAAGCGCCTGGATCTCTCCAGCCTGAAGCAGAGCTCGGACCCGCTGCTCAGCGAGTTCAAGGTGGGACCTTGCCTGGCCAGAGGGGTAGGGGGCTGGCTGGGGGGGCAGGGAGCAGAGGTGGGGGACTGGCTGAGGGTGCAGGGAGCAGGGACTTCCCCTCTCACAGCAGCAGGGAAGGGAAAAAAAGGCCACAGGGCATCTGCTCATCAGCCCCCCCAGTGCCCGTCCCTGCTCCCCACGTTGCCCCAGCTCAGCCCTGCCCAGGAGCCTCACACAAGCCCCCTGCAGCCCTGGCCTCTGCCTGGAACAACAGGCCGGCGCTCAGACTCCCCTATAACAACCCAGCTCCAGGGATTTGGGGAAGAAAGAAGCTTAGATCCCAGAGGAGAGCGGGAGGGAGGGGGCTGGGGACCCCAAGGGGTTAACCATGAACGAGGGGCCAGATCCTCAGCTGCTGTGAAGTGATGTAGATTCAACGTCACCAACTCCAGTGGAGCAGCCTCGGCCCATTCACGCCAGCCGGGGATCCGGCCCCACTGACCCCAACGGAGCTACAGCCCATTCACACCAGCCGGGGATCCGGCCTTACTGACCCTAGTGCAGCTATGGCCCATTCATGCCAGACGGGAATCCCGCCCCATGGGGCCTGACGGAGCTACGGCCCATTCACGCCAGCCAGGGATCCTGCCCCACTGACCCCAACGGAGCTACAACCTATTCACGCCAGCCGGGGATCCGGCCCCAATGACCCCTATGGAGCTACAGCCCATTCACACCAGCCGGGGATCCGGCCCCACTGACCCCAACGGAGCTACAACCCATTCACGCCGGCCGGGGATCCGGCCCCAATGACCCCTATGGAGCTACAGCCCATTCACACCGGCCAGGGATCCAGCCCCACTGACCCCAATGCAGCTATGGCCCATTCACGCCAGCCGGGGATCCCGCCCCACTGACCCCGACGGAGCTACGGCCCATTCACACCAGCCGGGGATCCGGCCCCACTGACCCCAAAGGAGCTACAGCCCATTCACACCAGCTAGGGATCCGGCCCCACTGACCCCTGTGGAGCTACGGCCCATTCACGCCAGCCGAGGATCCCACCCCATGGAGCCCAACGGAGCTACGGCCCATTCACGCCAGCTGGCGATCCTGCCCCATGGAGCCCGACAGAGCTACGGCCCATTTACGCCAGCCAGGGATCCCGCCCCATGGAGCCCGACGGAGCAACGGCCCATTCACGCCAGCCAGGGATCCTGCCCCACTGACCCCAGTGGAGCTACAGCCGATTCACACCAGCTAGGGATCCGGCCCCACTGACCCCAACAGAGCTACGGCCCATTTACACCAGCTAGGGATCCAGCCCCACTGACCCCAGTGCAGCTATGGCCCATTCACGCCAGCCGAGGATCCCGCCCCATGGAGCCCGACGGAGCTACGGCCCATTCACGCCAGCCAGGGATCCCGCCTCATGGAGCCCGACGGAGCTACGGCCCATTCACACCAGCCGGCGATCCCGCCCCATGGAGCCCGACGGAGCTACGGCCCATTCACGGCAGCCGGGGATCCGGCCCCACTGACTCCAACGGAGCTACGGCCCTTTCACACCAGCTGGGAATCCGGCCCCACTGACCCCAATGCAGCTATGGCCCATTCACGCCAGCTGGGGATCCTGCCCAACTGACCCCAATGCAGCTATGGCCCATTCACGCCAGACGGGGATCCCGCCCCACTGACCCCGACGGAGCAACGGCCCATTCACAACAGCCGAGGATCCCACCCCACTGACTCCTAAGGAGCTACGGCCCATTCACGCCAGCCGGGGATCCCGCCCCACTGACCCCAATGGAGCTACGGCCCATTTATGCCAGACGGGGATCCCGCCCCATTGACCCCGACGGAGCTACGGCCCATTCATGCCAGCCGGGGTTCAGCCCCACTGAGCCCAGTGGAGCTACGGCCCATTCACGCCAGCCGGGGATCCCGCCCCACTGAAGCTACAGCCCATTCACGCCAGCCAGGGATCCTACCCCACTGACCCCAGTGGAGCTACGGCCCATTCACGCCAGCCAGGGTCCAGCCCCACTGACCCCAATGGAGCTATGGCCCATTCACGCCAGCCGAGGATCCGGCCCCACTGACCCCAATGGAGCTACGGCCCATTTACGCCAGCCGGGGTCCAGCCCCACTGAGCCCAGTGGAATTATGGCTGTGGGGCTCACCTCCCATCCCACCCCCAGAAGGCAGAGAGAAGGAGGGGGCAGAGGCAACCCATGCCGTGACCTCTGCTAGCAAGATGAATCACTGCTCCCTCTGCCCCAGCAAAGGCCAGAGCCTATGCGGTGCCTGTGGGCAGGACCGAGCACCAGGCTGGATCCCCCCTCCCTCCTGCCCCACTCCAGTGGGGCCAAACCCAGGGCCTTCCTCCCAAAAGGAGCTAGAGGAGTAGCGCCCTTGGCGGGCAGCGACAGTAGAAGGCTGTTATCCTCCCAGCCAGGGCAGCTGCTACAGGGGGGCCACTGCACCCAGCACGATACAGGTGGGGGGACTCTGGCAATGGCACCCCAGCCATTGGGGGGAGTTCTCTTCACCGGGGGAGCGCTAAATGGGGGGTGCTTGTCCCCACTGCCTACCAGGAGTACAGGAGGTTAGAATCTCCTAGGGCCCAAGATGGGCCCCCCAGGGAACCAGCACCCGCTTGGCGTGGGCTGGTCAGACACTGCCCCACGCCTCCCGCCCAGCAGCACCGAGGGGTAGGGGAGGGTGCTGTGACCCACACTCCCTGGGCGGAGACAACACGGGAGAAGCCCCCCCCCCCATGCTCCTTGTCCCCCGGGGGTTGGTGCCCCAGCTCTCTGGATCTACCCCCCTGTTCTCCCCTGTGTCCTGCCCTACCTGCACCCCCCTCTCCATGGGGACCCCCCCCGGCTTCCTCTGGACCCTCTAGGGATGCCCCCTGCTCCCCCTGCCCCTGGGGCTCCCTGCACCCCCCTGCCTTAGGGACCCCTGCGCCCCTCTGCCCTGCCCAGCCTGCGCCCTCTTCCCCCCTCCCGCGGACCCTCCGCCTGCCCAGCCTGCGCCCCGCTCCCCGGACCACTCTCGGGGGCCGGCAGGGCGGAGGGAGGCGCCGCTGGAACCCGCCCCCGGACCCTCCCACGCGCCGCGCAGCGCAGCCGGGCGCTGCTATTTCTCTGTAAATCCGGTGTGGGCGGCGC